>NC_044037.1:6640774-6800774 GCF_901765095.1 Microcaecilia unicolor | reverse complement strand
TTTACTAACCACCAGCAGCATAAGAACATAAGAGTAGCCATACTGGGTCAGATCAATGGTCCATCTAGCCCAGTATCCTGTTTTCCAACAGTGGCCAAGCCAGGTTACAAGTACCTGGCAGAAATCCAAATCGTGGCAACACTCCATATTACAAATCCCAGGCAAGCAGTTGCTTCCCATGTCTGTCTCAATAGCAGACTATGGACTTTTCCTCCAGGAATTTGTCCAAACCTTTTTTAAACCCAGATCCTCCGGCAATGAGTTCCAGAGCTTAACTATTTCCTCCCTATTTGTTTTAAAAGTATTTCCATGTAACTTTCTCAAGTGTCCCCTAGTCTTTGTACTTTTAGAATGAGTAAAAAAAAATCAATTTACGTCTACTTATTCTACCCGGAAATTCAATGCCTGGCTATTTCCGGGCTCCAGCATTGAACTTCTGGGTATAGGGAACCGGCTAAAACGTAGTCGGTTAAATGCTATATTCGGCACTCAACCGGTTATGAAGATCTTCATAAAGGACTGTGTTTTACGTGGTCCTATTTATGCAGTGACCTTAGCTGGCTAAGTTCTGACTCCACACCCAGAGCATCCCAAAATAGATGGCTTTGGCTTGAGTGCTGACTGCGCATTTTCACTGGCATTACCGGAATCGTACAGGCCTATCTCTTTGATTTGGTATGAAACTAAATTACTAGCCACTTTGTCTCACTCACTTCAGAACTCACAGTCTTCGCTTTCACGTGGGCCACTCTTACCACACACCTCCTTTCCAGTCCACTTACAGTCGAGCTGGGGTGAGTCAATGGTCTGGAATAGCAATCTGGGTGTTTGGGAGACACTTTACCAGTTCTGGGTTCCACTCAGCTCTTCACTCCGGAGCTTAACAACAACTCAACTTTTACTGAACTTCTGCAACAAGCAGCTGGTAAATTAATACACTGGCAACACAATTGCTTGAAGCATTCTCGAATAACTTAGTCAGCTTTTGATGTTCCGTGGAGAACACCTAAACCACTTACTTCACGGGTATATTTACAGAACTATTTAGACAGAGACGAATGCTCCTTTTCTGCCCATCCTGGGAGGCAATGCTAAAGCCCAAAGTCTGTTTTCTCCTCTCTCAATCCGTCTATCTCCGGCAGGCTCAGACCCTTCATTGTCTGACCCCTCTCCATCAGTGATCCCTCTCTTGATCCATCCTGGAACTAGGTCTGAGCTCTATCTGGCTCCAATCCCACTGCTCTCGGGCTGGGACCCTTTTTCTGCCCAGCTATAGCACTTACAATTCACTGGTTGCCTCTTTGTGTACTAGCCCCCCCTCCTTGTCAGCCAAAGGTTGCACTCCTTCCAACAGGACTCCCCTCTCTCCTCCTGATCTATTGGCAGGGGATTTTCAGACAGCCAAGAGACATCTACAGGCAACCAAAAGACCCCCTAAAGGGCAAACACTTAACTTTATCTTCTCCTCACTCCTCACCCTTTGTCACTCAGCCCAGGGACCCTTTTCTCCTTGCACTTTCTTTTTTTATTCCAAAGCCACTCTCCTTGGCCTGGGCTTCCTCCCACCCAGGGACCTGCCAGTCACTCCCTCCAGTGACTCCCTACAGTAATCCCCACTTTAACAGGAGATTACACAATGTTTTATCCAATCAGCTAGCATATGAAGCCTACTTGGGGTTCTGCAATACGAGATGGTCATACTTATGGTAGTTAAGTATTACCATCTCGTATTGCAGAACCCCAAGTAGGCTTCATATGCGAACGTAAAGCCGTGAAAAATATTCGGAAGATCTTAGCTACCCTAAAGAAAGTCTGCACCAGCAAATAATTATCCCTACTTACTAGCTTTGATGCTGAGAAAGCTTTTGATAGGGTCAGCTTGGATTTTATGTGTAAGGTATTAAGGAGATATGGCATTGAGGGACTGTTTGTGCCATTCGGACTTTATATCATGCACCAAAGGATATGGTGACCATAAACAGAGTCACTTCTGAGACTTTCCAACTTTAAAGAGGTACCAGACAGGACTGGTCCCTCCTATTTACATTGGCCCTGGATCCCTTAATTAGGGAAATTCTGACTAATCCAGAAATTACTGGGGTTGCTCTAGACCATACTGAATTTAAAATGAACTGCTGGTGCATCTGATTCACCGTATGGACTTTCTCTCAGTGGTTTTAGAAAGTTTCGTTGGATATGGGGCTATTTCCGGCTTTAAACTCAACACGGATAAATCAGAGGGTGTAGGAACATCTCTTTCTTTGCAGAATCAATGGGGGGTGGGTGCCTTTCCTTTGAAATGGGCTACTACGGGATTTAAATATCTAGGCATATATCTTCCAGTGAATCCAAGATCCCTATATCGTACCAACATAGACATCTTACTACAGCATTCTATACAGCAACTACTTTTACGGAATACTTTTCATTTGTCCCTGTTGGGTCGTATGATTTTGTTCCACCGGTGGCTGTATGTTCTCCGACATATTCCCATATGGGTGACCAAACATGTCTTGAGCATATTGTATCGGGAGCTCACTAAATTTTGTTGGAAGGAGAGGAAACCCAAACTTAAATTAAAATTCTTGATTGAGGGGGGTGGGTTGAGTGTCCCCAATCTATGGAGTTATAATATAGCCTGCATTTTATGATACCTTCAGGATTGGGTACAGGGTTTCAAGGAATATACTCCCTGGACAATAGAACGTAACTTATTTTTGTTCTTACACCCTCACTGCTTATTGTAGATTGTAAATTATTAAGATGGTTTCCCAATGTATTCATCAGAATGTTAAAAAGAATAGGAGACAGGGATGATCCCTGAGGGAGCCCACATGGTGGCTTTCAGATGGTGAACATGAGACCAGGTAGGGTGGGGTAGGGAGTGAAAAGGGGGATGCTGCATACCTGGGAGGAGAGTAAAGAAAAGATGGGAAGGTGTTTGATTATGGTGTGTGTGGTGGTGGAGGATGACAACAGAGGAGAAGTGAAGCTGGACTACGGGAGATTAGGGATGGGAAGAGGAGATACTAGACTCTGGGAAGGAGGTTATAGAGGGAAAAAGAAAATGGTGGACTATGGGAGGTGAGTCTTCAGCCACCCTGGGAGGGAGGCTACCTCAAGGGAAGAGGTGCATATGCCTCAAGGTATGTCTAAAGTGTCAGATACCCTTGTGGTAGCCCCTGACCTCAGTCCAACTTTCTTCCGCAGTTTGCACCCCTCACCCCTTGATTGACAGCAAAGCATTGGCTCTTTCTGGGAATGAAAATTAAAACAGAGGAGCTGGTACATCGCTAGGCGTTGAGGATGCAAGGGCAAGGGGATGTGGCATATCAGCAACAGTTTCTGTGACAGTTCTACACAGCAGAGTCGGGGAGGGAAGGGGGTTAAAAGGACATTTGTGCTGACTCTGAAGTTACTGCCAAAGTGTCACCTCTCTGTGTGCCACTCTGAACAAAAGCTTTACATTTGCAAATCAATGAAAGTAAATGTGATGGTTGGAGGAGGTGGGGGGAAAGAGGATGCATTAATATTGAACATGAATTGACATATGCCGTGGCAACGTGAGGAGCAAAGTCGCTTGTCTCTGAATGACTGACGGCTGCCTGGCACTGCCTGCTCGATCATGACACACAAAGCGGCAAACAGCAGGTCTGTGCTGTACAGGGAGGCAATGGGAGCTGGGCCAGTTTAATCTGTTCTACTTGGATAACAGAGACAGGTTGTGGGGCACAGTGAAGTAGCTGAGGAGAGCAGGAGGAGGGCTGGGGTTGAGGCTTCCACTCTAGGACATAGGATAAGACTTGCAATCATGTCCTGAAGCCCTCTGCCCCTCCCCCTTCTAAATATTCAGCTTTGCAGAGGGACTCCTACTGGGACAAGTTCCTAAGCATGTTTTCAATACTGCTTGTACCCTGCGGCTGCTTTGCCAGTCACATGTGCGTGAAGCGGACTCCTAGTAAACACTACATCCCAAGGGTGTTCAAGAACTCAAACGGACAAGGTTTGTAAGTCCCGCTAGAGGGCACATCCAAGACCTTCTCCCCTAACAAACTGATATCATATATCACCTGTGGAATAGCTGATGAGAACATTCAGCCACATGGCGACATTTTAGAAAGGATGTAGAAGATTAGGACATCTCGAGTTTCACTGGTATTTCAGAACAGAATCCGCTGACATGAAGCCTATTCTCAAATGCAGGAGAAAGGGATGCTGATGCGCTGAATGCAGAAAAAAAAAAGTTGAACATTTCAGCAGGTTGAAACATAGCACGTTTATCTTTGTCATTTGAGAAAATGTGTATTTTCCCAGGGCTGATTTTCCTTGCCAGTTTGGCATTTGAGGGGACCAAAAACCACCCCTTATCCCTCTAACAGAGTGATGCTCCATAGCTGCTGTTTACCAAATCCTAAACTTGCTTAGTAGTAGGTGTCGCTTCCAATGTCGATCTTTTAGGACATATAAATTCACTGGCCGATATTCAAAGGAATGGCACCTGGTGGTTAAATGGTCCTTAGCCAGCTATCTGCCAATATTCAGTGGGAAATAACCGGCTGTCTCCTATGCCTGGCAGGTTTCAACGCCCTACAACAACCAAGACCAAGAAGATGGGGGGGGGGGAAGGGTAGCAGTCCAGACTCTGGACACAATCACCACCCCTAATCTAACTGAATTAGAATCCTTTTAATCCTGCTAGAAGAGAAGAGAAACCAATCTGTCTGCGTGTGGTGAACTGAGCCAGGGGCATAGCCAGACAACAGATTTTGGGTGGGCCTAGGCAAGAAGTGGGTGGGCAACAAGTATTCTTCCCCCTCCCTCACTACAAAAAAAATCTCAGCTGGCGAGAAAATGCTTCTTTCCAACTTGGCAGTCTGCAGCAGGCATGTGCTG
The DNA here is from genome assembly GCF_901765095.1 of Microcaecilia unicolor. Lineage (NCBI taxonomy): Eukaryota > Metazoa > Chordata > Amphibia > Gymnophiona > Siphonopidae > Microcaecilia > Microcaecilia unicolor. The sequence goes on along the minus strand of NC_044037.1, from coordinate 6,795,881 downwards.
AAAACTGAGCATGTGCAGGTGCTGGTATCGTGAAGAGTAGCATTTGCATTAGCATCAGGGGGAAGTCTTCAGCAGGCAGAGCTTGGGATCCCTAGTAGCTACTGCTAAACATGTGCTACTGTTGGGTGGGCCTGAGCCACAAATGGGTGGGGCCCCGCCCACCCAGGCCCACCTGTGGCTATGCCACTGAACTGAGCATCTCATAAGAACACATTTATTTTATTTACATTTGTACCCTGTGCTTTCCCACTCATGGCAGGCTCAATGCGGCTTACATATTATATACAGGTACTTATTTGTACCTGGGGCAATGGAGGGTTAAGTGACTTGCCCAGGGTCACAAGGAGCTGCCTGTGCCTGCAGTGGGAATCGAACCCAGTTCCCCAGGACCAAAGTCCACCACTCTAACCACTAGGCCACTCCTCCACATCACCTGTGCAAGAAGTCCTTAATCTGATTATAGAAGTGACCTTGAATTACCCAAGGCCAGTGATCATGGGAGACTTTAATCTGCACATCAAAAGCCCAGATACCACCCACAGCTGTCTTCTTGAACACAATGACGCTAGGATTCACACAGGTGATCAATTCTTCAACCCACGAAAAGGGTCACATACACTGTTTCCTCTAAACTGAATGGGAGTCCTCCACCTACAGTTCTGTGTGGGGGGGGGGGGGGGAGGGTGCTGTTTCACTATCACATGTTCAATAGTGAAGGACAGGGAAGCTCTGCAGGATTGATTGAAAATAAAATATTGAAGCATCTCCTCCCCCCCTCCACTGTCAACAATGCAGTTGGAGAGCTTCCACTCAGCTTAGAGGGAACAATGGTCACATACTAGATTTGGTGTTCTACGAGGGTGTCAAAAGCCCAGAATAACGATGTTCAAATAACATTTCTATCATGGACAGACCACTTTCTAATCTAATTCTCTCTGTGTGACCACCGTCATTTGAAAGCTCTATCACGGGCCCTTTTCTTATTCATTAAAGGGTCACAGAAAGGTGGTGATACAACCAAAGCAGTTTTAAGTTAATTATATGCAGCCCACAGAAGTCATTGTTAATCAAGAAAAGAACTAAGCCCAGATATGAACAACTGGAAAAATGGAAAGTAGACAAAGCCACGGGACCGGATGAGATACATCCAAGGATATTGAAGGAGCTCAAAGTGGTTCTGGTGGGTCCGCTAAAATATTTGTGTAATATATCCATAGAGATAGAGGACATCCTACAGGATTGGAGAAGGGCAGATGTAGTCCCTCTCCACAAAACTGTGACAGAAGAAGTGGGAACCTACAGTCTGGTCAGCCTCACTTCGGTGGTAATTATGGAGACACAACTGAAGGAAAGGAGAGTACAATTCCTAGAATCCAATGGCTTACAAGATCCGAGGCAACATGGTTTTACCAAAGGAAAATCATGTTAAGTGAATCTGATTGATTTCTTTGACTGGATGACCAGAGAACTGGATCAAGGGCATAAGCTAGATGTTGTCTATTTGGACTTCAGCAAAGCTTTTGACATGGTTCCTCATAGGAAGCTTTTGGATAAATTGTAGTTAGGACCCAAAGAGGTGAACTGGATTAGAAACCAGTTGATTGACAGGCATCAGAAGGTGGTGAATGGAACTCACTCAGAGGAAATCAATAGAAATCAAACAAAATAAAACATGGAAAAGAAAATAAGATGATACCTTTTTTATTGGACATAACTTAATACATTTATGTCTAATAAAAAAGGTATCATCTTATTTTCTTTTCCATGTTTTATTTTGTTTGATTTCTATTGATAACCTTTAAGAGTGGACTAACACGGCTACCACACCTCTCTACTCAGAGGAAAGAAAGGCGGGGTAGCGGAGTGCCCCAATTATTGGTATTGGGGCTGATTCTATTCAACATATTTGTGAGTGACATTGCCAAAGGGTTAGAAGGAAAAGTTTGCCTTTTTGAGGATGGCATAAAGATTTGCAATAAAGCATACCAAGATATCCAATTACTGTGTGTGTATATTATGTTGTAGTTTAACGAGAAAAAAGCCTCAAATGCTAAGGAAAGCTCCTGTGTTAGTCACCCAACTTAAGGGAGCAACCTTTCATTCATCCTAGGCTAAAAAACCTCTTAGACGTTACAATCTTACACTTGAACCAGACTGATATCTTAAAGGTTCTAAGGTGCACTTATCTCAACAGCTGTAGTCGTAATTCACCGGTCACGGCCCGACTTCGACCCGAGTGTCATAGACTGCCTCAGGGCCCATGATACCAACCGACTATATCCAAAGCTGTGATTCATTTAGTGCTGTAGATCAATGGCAACTCCAGTAGTTGGGAACTAGGACCGATACAGGGCAGACTTTTACGGTCTGGGTCCTGTAAAGAGCACAAATAGATAAGGATCAAAGCTAGAGTAGATCGATGGCATCTCCAGTAGTTGGGAACTAGGACCGATACAGGGCAGACTTTTACGGTCTGGGTCCTGTAAAGAGCACAAATAGATAAGGATCAAAGCTAGAGTAGATCGATGGCATCTCCAGTAGTTGGGAACTAGGATCGATACAGGACAGACTTCTACGGCCTGTGCCCCAAAACTGGCATGGAGAGACAGAGATTAAACCAGTATTTGTTCATGAAGAAGTGGAACCTGTGCAGAGTGCCAGATTCAACCAGATGGACTGTGCCAGGTCTTTATCTGCCACCCACAGACTTCCCTAACGCTACCTGGGCAAGAGACACCACCTCTCCTGCCCATTTAACACACACTAAACATTGACCTCTGTCTTTATTACTTACAGCTCAGTGCAAGACGACAAAGAAGAATCAGACTCCAGCACACAGTTTTCTTCCCTTTCTGGCTGTTGTATAGTTTCTCTGATGCATTATATTTGCAGATGACATGAAATATTTAAAGTTATTAAATCATAAGCAGACAGTGAGGAACTGTAGAAGGACATGACCAGACTGGAGAAGTGGGCATCAAAGTGGTAAGTGAAATATAACGTGGACAAGTGCAAAGAGATGCACTTAGAGAAAAATAATCCCAACTAGAGGTACATAGTGTTGAGTTTGACATTAAGAGCCACCACCCGGAAAAGGATCTGGGGGTCATTATGGTCGATACGTTGAAATTCTCAGCTCAGTCTGGTGCCGTGGTCAAAAAAGCAAATCGAATGTTAGGAATTGTTGGGAAAAACAACAGAGAATAAGATAATAAAGCAGAGAATTTCATAATCAAGGAGTGAATCCAATACTGGAATTAACCGTTTCTTCCTGATCCATAATGGACACACACCACTATACTATATGACCACTCTGTTGAAACTGGAGTGAACCAGAAAAAAAAAAGAGGAAAGTCAGCTGGTGTAGGTCCACTCCACTGTAGAAACTGGACCGTATCTTGGGAAGGAAGGAAACCAGTCTAGTATTGGTGTGAGTCCTCCACCAGCAGGGGGCTCCGCTCCTGCTGCTGTGTAGCTGTAGAGAGAGAAAAATTGGGATCCTGTGACTATTAACCATTAGCTTTGGAAGAATATTAATGAACTAGTTTTTGTTTTGTTTTGTCTAATAAAGCAGAATACTGTTTTTTCTTAGTTTCTTGCTTCATTCTGAATTGGAGCAAATAATTTTGATTGGCCTTAACTAGAACTGTGAAGCAGAACGGCTTTGGTAAAGTTGAACCCAAACCCAAACAAAAGATAAAATAGATATATATCTGAAGATCTGATGCCACAATCGTAATGTCTCTTTATAGGACTCTGGTGTGTCTGCATTTTCTGTATTATGCACAGTTCTGGTTGTTCCTATCTCAACAATGATATAGAGAAGATAGAAAAGATATAAAGATAACCAAAATGAGAACGTGGATGGAATGGAGCCTTTTAGTGTGGCTGATGAACAAACAGTTTAGTGATGTGGTGGTGAAAATGCACTCAAAATCTCCCTGAATTTCTCTCTCTATGCACACTTGTATCTACTCTCTCACTCCTTTGTGGCTCCAAGTTCCCAGGTACTTATTTCCCCTTCAGGACAGGTACATTGATCAGAGCCTGAGTGGGTTGTGTCTCCTCTTACTGTAAGCACTGACCAGCACCACTGTTCCCAGCTTCCAGATCCTTCCCCCATAAGCTTCACGTCTCCCCAGTGGCCTATCCCTCCTGCCTTATGGCACTCTGCTCCTCAGGGGACAGCCATGGATCAGACTGGTAAGCATTGATTAGTTCAACGTTTTTGGGAACAGGCCTCTCTTCTTTCAGTATACATAGTAACATAGTAGATGACGGCAGAAAAAGACCTGCATGGTCCATCCAGTCTGCCCAAAACAAACTCATATGTGTATACCTTAACTTGAATTTGTACCTGTCCTTTTCAGGGCACAGACCATATAAGTCTGCCCAGCAGTATTTCCCGCCTCCCAACCACCAGTCCCGCCTCCCATCAGCGGCTCTGGTACAGACCGTATAAGTCTGCCCTCCCCTATCCTCGCCTCCCAACCACCACCCCCTCTTCCCCCCAACTGCTCCGTCACCCAATTTCAGCTAAGCTTCTGAGGATCCATTCCTTCTGCACAGGATTCCTCTATGCATATCCCACGCATGTTTGAACTCCGTTACCGTTTTCATTTCCACCACCTCCCGCGGGAGGGCATTCCAAGCGTCTACCACCCTCTCCGTGAAAAAATACTTCCTGACATCTTTCCTGAGTCTGCCCCCCTTCAATCTCATTTCATGTCCTCTCGTTCTACCGCCTTCCCATCTCCGGAAAAGATTTGTTTGCGGATTAATACCTTTCAAATATTTGAACGTCTGTATCATAGCAGGGGACAGCTGTGGACCAGATTGGAATCCTCTGTGCTGCCTTCTCCTTTCCCCTTAGCCCCTAGAGCGGGGAGCCAAAGCTACTGTGGGCCCCAGAGAACAGCAAACAATGGGCCATGCAACCAACCCAAACCCATGATCCATGCAACCAGTGATCCGGGACCCATCAATTATGTGGCCTATTATCCATGGCCCACCCACCCACAATATATTGAACATAATCAATGACAATTAATTCTGTAACTGGTTAACAAGAACACTGTTCCCAAGAATTCTGCTATTTTGCTATGGGAACGCCATTCCCACGAGTTCCCCCTAGAAATGACCATGTAATAGATAACAATGTGAAGTAATAGTTGAGACTGAGCCTGAATATATAGAGGCATATTTTCAAAGCACTTAGCCTCCCAAAGTTCCATAGAAACCTATGGAACTTAGCCTCCCAAAGTGCTTTGAAAATATGCCTCATAGGCTCTTATATAGGCTCTTACTTTAAAAGATGAGTCACATTTTTGACATATTTATAAATGATCTAGAGATGGGAGTAACTAGTGAGGTAATTAAATTTGCTGACGACACAAAGTTATTCAAAGTTGTTAAATCGCAAGAGGATTGTGAAAAATTACAAGAGGACCTTACGAGACTGGGCATCTAAATGGCAGATGACGTTTAATGTGAGCAAGTGCAAAGTGATGCATGTGGGAAAGAGGAACCCGAATTATAGCTACATCATGCAAGGTTCCACGTTAGGAGTCACGGACCAAGAAAGGGGTCTTGGCATCGCTGTTGATGATACGTTGAAACCCTCTGCTCAGTGTGCTGCGGTGGCTGAGAAAGCAAATAGAATGTTAAGTATTATTAGGAAAGGAATGGAAAAGAAAAGTGAGGATGTTATAATGCCTTTGTATTGGTCCATGGTGCGACCGCACCTCAAATATTCTGTTCAATTCTGGTCGCCGCATCTCAAAAAAGATATAGTGGAGTTAGAAAAGGTACAGAGAAGGGCGACAAAAATGATAAAGGGGATGGGACAACTTCTCTATGAGGAACGGCTGAAGTGTCTAGGGCTCTTCAGCTTTGAGAAGAGATGGCTGAGGGGAGATATGATAGAGGTCTATAAAATAATGAGTGGAGTGGAAGGGGTAGACATGAATCATTTGTTTACTCTTTCCAAAAACACTAGGACTAGGGGACATGCGATGAAGCTACAAAGTAGTAATTAAACACTGGAATTCGTTGCCAGAGAATGTGATAAAGGCGGTTAGCTTAGTGGGGTTTAAAAAAGGTCTGGACGGCTTCCTAAAGGAAAAGTTCATAGACTATTATTAAATTGACTTGGGGAAAATCCACTGATTATTTCTGGGATAAGCAGCATAAAATGTATTGAACTTTTTGAGGATCTTGCCAGGTATTTGTGACCTGGATTGGCCACTGTTGGAAACGAGATACTGGGCTTGATGGACCTTTGGTCTGTCCCAGTGTGGCAATACTTACGTACTTATGAATATACATAACCATGACCCATCTGACCCATCCATTTAACCCACTGACCTGTTGACCCATTGCGTGCTATGCCCCAGAGTAGGGTAACCCCCTCAGTACAGCTTTACATCTCCTCCTAACTCAACTCCTCTTGGAGAGAAAAGACGATTCTTCTCCCTGACTCAGAGGTTTATATTTCTCTCCAAAAGCTTAAGCTTAATTCTTATTGGGCCACTTTCTCAGACTAGACCTCCCCTCCCCCATTCAGATTTCACTGACACCTTTCTAAAACAGGAGCCCAGAACGTTCTTCCTGCAGCTGGAAAGGAAAACGCATGTTGGCAGTTTGCTACATAAAGGAAGATTAAAGAAGTTAGGGATGTTGAGTCTCAGGAAGAGGTGACTGAGAGGATTCAGCTGGGCTGGAACAGGTTAATAGGGACCAGTTGTTTACTACTTCAGATAGTTCTGAGACTGGGGAACGTTCATTAAACTAACAGGTCGCAGATTTCAAACAAATTGGAAAAAGTATATTTCACTCGATGAACAATTAAGCTGAAGAACTTGTTGCCAGAGGATGTGGTTAGTGGCATCTCCTATGACTGTGTTTAAAAGAGGTTTGGACAAGTTCCTAGAGGAAACCAATTATTAACATACCTTTGTAAAGCCCCTCCTTATCTTTGGGCATGAACTGCAAGGAGTGGAGCTATTTTTTGGCATCTGCCAGGTACTTCCTAGTGACCCAGACTGGCCATTGCATGAGACAGAGTGTTGGGCTTGGTGGATCTTTGTTCTGATCCAGCAGGGCATGTCTTACATAACACAATACTGCCTATGAACTCACGGCTCAATTTTCAACAAGACACAGAGTTTGTAAGATAACTAGTAAAGTTATCTTCACCCAATATATAACCAGCTATATTGCAGCGGAACATCTAAATCTAGCTGAACAGCAGTGGTGACCAACTGAGTCAGGGGTCTCAGGCGGCACTCTTTATGGAGCGGCATCACTCCCAGTGCCGTAGCGAGGGTGCCTGACACCCGGGGCGGGTCGCTGCTGCGCACCCCCCCCCCCCGGATGCAGCACGGGCACGGCGCACCCCCCTCTGGAGCGCACCCCCCCCTGAAACGCACCCTCCCCCCCGAAACGCACCCTTACCTTGCAGCGGGAGGGCCGATCCGCCCCCAGTGCACATCACTGGGAGCTGCGTCGGCTCTGCTGCTTCCCTCCTTTCTCTGCCCCCGAACAGGAAGTAACCTGTTCCGGGGCAGAAAGAGCAGGGAACCAGCAAGCTGACACCCCCCCAGTGGCGTGCACCCGGGGCGGACCGCCCCACCGCCCCCCCTCTTCCTACGCCACTGATCCCTCCTTTCCACCCCCCACTGGTCACAATTTGGCTTCTTCCCCCTTCCTTCCTCAACCTCCTTCCCTGAGTCTACCTTTTTTGTTTTGTTTTCCAAAAGTTGGCAGCAGCAGCGATTCCGATACACCGTCCTGCTGCCGGCACTGTCAAAAGCATTGGCCTTCTTCTCTGTACTGCGGCCTGCCTCTCTGACATAACTTCCTGTTTCCTCAGAGGTGGTCCGCAGTACAGAGAAGAAGCTGGTGCTGGTGGCAGGGCAGTGTATTGGAACTGCTGCTCCTGATGACTTTTGGAAAACAAAAAAGGAAGGTAGGCTGAGGGAAGGGAGTTGAGGAAAGAAGGGGGGAGATGCTAGACTGCGGTGGGGAGGGGCGGATGCCAGACTGTGGTAGGGGGAGAAATTTGGGAGACAGAGTTTGAAGGGAGAGATGTTGGACTCGGGGGGGGGGGGGGGAGCCAAATCATCACTTGCCTCAGGCAGAAGATTGTCTTGGGCCGCTCCTGCTGAACTATAGTATCCTGTAAATGTTTATAGGTAGTTTTGACCCGTTGCACAGAACTTTAAGATACAGGTTTGAATGCTCATAACATGTCCACTTTGCATACACAAATGGAAGTACAGTGCACTCCATTTAAGTGCACGTCAGATAAGCGCATGCTCTGTTTAACTGCATGTTGTACTTTGGCCCCGTTTTTGGCGCCATCAATTTCTATGGGGACAAACTTTGGTTTAGCGCACCACTGATAAGTGCAAGATTCGCTTATATGCATGGTTTAAGACCGCTCCTCTGCAGTAAAGACTACGTATAAGCGCGTGCGCACGGGAATATGGAAGCCGATTGGCGCGTGACAAAGGGGCGGTAAATTTGCAATCTCGTTGGTTAACTGACACATGCAGAATAAGTGAAAGAATTTTGTTAGAGTGTACACTGGAGTCGTCATCGTCGCGCAACTGTAAGACTTTAACACTGGCTGAACGAATAGAAGTTCTTAAAAAATTAGAAAACAAACAAAGTCAAGCATCTATTGCTAAAGAATATGGTGTCAATCCCAGTCAAATTTCACGTATCTTGAAGCAGAAAGATCAGCTTCTGGAAGACTGGCAAAACAATACAAATCCACACCGGAAACGTAAACGGGCGGGAAAAGCTGAGGATATAGAAGATGCTCTTCTTCGGTGGTTTTCTCAAGTCAGGAGCAGACAGTTTCCTGACAGTGGTCCACTGCTTATGGAGAAAGCTAATCAGCTAGCTGAAAGTCTTGGACTAACTGAATTCAAAGCCACTGTTGGATGGCTGGAAAGATGGAAGGAGAGGAACAGCATAAAATTCAAGAAACAGCACGGTGAGAAACAAGACGCTGATGACTTTGTTGCTGAAAATTGGGTTGTTTCAGTTCTTCCTACCATCTTGAACGAGTTTGCACCTCGTGACATTTTCAATGCTGACGAAAACGGTCTCTAATGGCGAGCGATTCCTGATGGAACACTTGCATTCAAACAAGCCGAAACTACAGGAAGTGAAACGTCGAAGGACCGACTGACAATCCTCCTTTGCTGCAATATGGATGGGAGTGAGAAGTTGGAACCACTCGTCATTGGAAAGAGCAAACAGCCCCGTTGCTTCAAGAATGTTAAGCGACTTCCTGTGTCATACGAGGCTAACACAAATTCATGCATGACTGGGGAAATTTGGAAGCAGTGCCTAAGCAAGTTAGACACTAGAATGCGGGCACAAAAGCGTCAGATTTTGTTGCTTTGTGATAATTGTGCTGCACACAGTGATGATGTCAGGCTGTCTAATGTCAAGGTGGTCTTCCTGCCACCAAACACTACCTCTCTGATCCAACCTATGGATCAGGACATAATAGCCAATTTCAAACAACATTATCGGGCTCTTGTGCTACGTCGTCTGATGAGCATTATGGATGACCAGACTGGCAATGATATACGTGCTGTTGAACTGGCTCGTAATCTATCACTGTTGGATTCCCTACATATGCAGAAAGAAGCCTGGAATCATGTTACACAGGCAACCATTGTGAACTGCTACAAGCGGGCAAGCTTTGTTAGGGATGTGGAGAGGAACGAAACAGATGCAGCTGTTGCAAACACGTCAGATGAACAGGCTATTGACATCCCAGCCGGTATTACTGAAGAGGAGTTTCATCACTACGTAGCTGTTGATTACGATCTACAAACATCTGATGACAGCACTGATGTCCAGATATGCGCCTACACGCAGGCAACGGCTGATGATGAAACAGATGATGAAATGAGCAGCGAGGCACATGCTGACGAAATTCAACAACCTCCTCCTGTCACTTTTGCAAGAGCACTGGAGAGTCTCAACACCGTGCGGGCCTATCTGGAGGCCACTAGATGCCAGTGCTATGACAGTTTTTACCGTCTGGCAGATGTAGTCTATGGAACTCACAGACACAAGAGTGTACAGAGGACTATGACTGATTACTTCAAGTAAGCCTAACGTCAGTTAACGGAGACTGTATACTGTACGTATAATAATAAACAGTACTGTACATATGTTTATCAGATGTCAAGCTTCTTTGGCTCACAACGGTTAAGTGCATGCTCCCCGTGTCCAATCCATCCCCTGGCAACAAGTTCCCAACCCCCGATGTCCATTCCCCACCCTTGATATCCAAACCCCACCCCTCCAGATCCTTACCCTCCCAGGACTCACCTCGGGGTCTGTCAATGATGGTTCAGTGCTTTTGAGCAGCAGCAGTTCCCCTCCTCCAAAATGGCACCTTTCCCCCTAGCGGTGGTTTTGTGAGCCTTGTTGATTTCAAGAAGGCATGTGACAGTATCCACTGAGAATTAATGTGGAGGATTTTAAGGATACGTGGAGGGGCATAATCGAAAGGGGCGCCCAGGTTTTCCTGAGTACGTCCTCGCAGGACGTCCTGGCGAAGGGGTGGGGAAACTTGTATTATCAAAACAAGATGGGCATCCATCTTTCGTTTCAATAATACGGTCGGGGACACCCAAATCTTGACATTTAGGTTGTCCCTTCAGATGGTCATCCTTAGACTTGGTCGTTTCTGACTTTCGGCGATAATGGAAACTAAGGACGCCCATCTCAGAAATGACCAAGTGCAAGCTCTTTGGTAAATGGGAGGAGCCAGCATTTGTAGTGCACTGGTCCCCCTGACATGCCAGGACACCAACCGGGCACCCTAGGGGGCACTGCAGTGGACTTCAGAAAAAGCTCCCAGGTACATTGTTCCCTTACCTTGTGTGCTGAGCCCCCCAACCCCCCCCCCAAAAAAAAAACCCACTACCCACAACTGTACACCACTACCATAACCCTTATGGGTGAAGGGGGCACCTAGATGTGGGTACAGTGGGTTTCTGGCGGGTTTTGGAGGGCTCACATTTACCACCACAAGTGTAACAGGTGTGGGGGGAGGATGGGTCTGGGTCCGCCTGCCTGAAGTGTACTGCACCCACTAAAACTGCTCCAGGGACCTACATACTGCTGCAATAGACCTGAGTATGACATTTGAGGCAGGCACAAAATATTTTTAAACTATTTTTCTGAGGGTGAGAGGGGTTTAGTGACTACTGGGAGAGTAAGGAGAGGTCATCCCCGATTCCCTCTAGTGGTCATCTGGTCAGTTCGGGCACCTTTTTGTGGCTTGGTCTTAACAAAAAAATGACCAAGTAAAGTCGTCCAAGGGCTTGTCAGGGATGCCCTTTTTTTTCCATTATGGGTCGAGGACACCCATGTGTTAGGCATGCCCAAGTCCCGCCTTCGCTATGCCTCCGACATGCCTCCGTGAACTTTGGTGATCCCCGCAAAGGAAAGCAGTTGGGGACGCCCAAAATTGGCTTTCGACCCTGGGAGAATGACGCCCATCTTCCGATTTGTGTCGAAAGATGGGTGTCCTTCTCTTTCGAAAATGAGCCTGAGAGCATCCCATGGCATTACATAAATATCTTCAAAACTATGTATGAGGGAACCGGAAGCTGCATTAGAACAGAGGACAGCATTACAGCGGAGATGTGGCAAGGCGTTCTCTTGCCTTTCCTATTATTCCTGGTGATAAGCTATGTCGTGCATGAAAAAACACATCAAACATTGGTAACCAATGGTAGGGACTGGCTTGACTTACAGATCTGAATTTTGCTGATGATACAGCCTTATTGGGGGAGTCAAGAGAGAGTTTACAAGCCTTAACAACTAGATTAGAAAAGATTGCTGGAAGAAGGATTGATCATAAATAGTGAAAAAATAAACTAGGATTATATAGATTAGAACCAGTAACTACAAACAGTTATCAGAATGAAACCAGTTGAGGGTAGAGAAGGATTTTCCTGTCTCAGCAGTGTATTGTTAAAGGCAGCAGCAACATTTCTTAAATTTTACTCAATATGGTCAACAAAATTTAGCAGTATCAAAACAAAACTGCACCTTTATCATGTCATTGTCTTGCCAACATAAGAATAGCCAAACCTGGAAGATACCAACCAAGACAGGAAAGAAACCAGATGTATTTCACCAATGATGCCTGAGTAAGAACAATCTTAGGTGTGACTTACTGAGATCACATCACAAATGATGAGATCCTGAAGAAGAACAACTTCAGAAGATTACAAGATCTTTCTACCAAATGCAGACTCTGGTTGATAGAATACATTTTACATAAGAAAATATAATTTATTAATGGGTACTAAAATAGTATATACAAGTCAGCCCGACACAGGCCGTGTTTCGCCCAACAGGGCTTCTTCAGGGGCTACAAAACAAATAAAATCACAGTTTAAAACATCATATAGAAATAACAAAAATATGTGTATTTGCATATCATATATTAAATACATAAAGTAAATATAACATGAAAAAAATAAAACAAATATCTCACACATATAGCAAATGACTTAAAAATAATAATAATTTGTGTTTGCATATTTCATATTAAATATAAATACATCCCACACATATAATAAATAACTGAAAAAATAATAACTGTGATTTTATTTGTTTTGTAGCCCCTGAAGCAGCCCTGTTGGGCGAAACACGGCCTGTGTCGGGCTGACTTGTATATACTATTTTAGTACCCATTAATAAATTATATTTTGTTTCATAACGATCTGCTCTGTTCATTTTCCGGATTGGAGTTTGCAGATCGTCTGTCTTTCTGCTTTCTTGGACCCTACATTTTACATAAGACATCAACATCCCAAAGTGGCACTAAAATAGAGACCAGCCCATGGACAAAGAAGAGGAAAAGCGAAACTGACTTGGAGAAGCACACCCGAGGGACCTAAGCAATGCAGGCTCTTCCTGGAAGGAGATGGAAGCCATTGTGGCTGATCAAGACAGATGAAGAATGCTTGTTGCCCGGTGTGCAGAGATGCATGAAAGGAACTAAGAGAGAGAGAGAGATTTTTCAATTTTAGACTCATTTGTTCTAGGGTTGTAATAAATAAAGTTAGGGCATATGGTTTTTAGAATCTTTCAATAATTAATGCCTACCTAAGTAACAAAATAAAGCTATGGCAAAGTGATTTTAGACATTTTCAGTATTTCACGGGTCAGTATTCAAAGGGGTTTAACTGGGTAGGAGTAGTGCCACTGACTGGATATCTCCACTACCCAGGGATCGTCAGGGGTCAGATTTTGGGCAAACCCACAACTTAGCCATTTACCAGTATTTGGTCTGATACCTGGATTAAGTTAGGACAGACATTTTACTTTCCTAACTTTATGCAGGTAGTTACACATCACTGAGACCTACCATATGATCTTATTATTTGTTTACAGTTGTACCCCGCGCTTTCCCACTCTAGGCAGGTTCAGTGCGGCTTACATAGTAATAGGGGCTACAAGGTATTGCAGAGAGAGTACAAGATGTGGTATAACAGAATAATGATGGAGATATGCAGATAAGTGGGATGAGCAAGTAAGAAGGGGGTAGGAGAGGCCGGAGGGGGAAGGTTGAAATGAGCAAGGGATCTTCTAATGTGATGTCCTTCAGTACTGGGCAGGCTCAGGAAATGACCAATAACAACACCACAGCCAGACCTGACAAGTTCCTTTAGGTACAGGCTGTAGGTGACATGCCTGTGTTTATTTTTCACTTTCGTGACCTCATTATGGCTTTGCTGGCCTTGAACATTCAGCAGTTTCTACAGCCAGCGGACCAAGTACAGTTCTAGTGGTTGCCCACTCTGCCATCTCCCACTGGTCCCTGGAGACCCTGGTGCACTCTTTTATCCTGCCACTCACTGCTAAGGAAGGTGACCTGGGAGCTGGCCAGCCGACTGTGAAGGAGCTGATACTGTAACACCACTGACCTTGTCTGCCCCCAAGATCATATATCTCCTGGTTGTACTCAAATTTCCTGCTATTTAAATTTATGGTTTGAGAAAGGTCTCACTGTTTGGATCTCTTACCTCACTGAATTATCAACCTTGTGTTTATCTGATGGAAGCAGTGCTAGGATAACCTCCCACTCCTACATGTGTCATCCATGGAGGCCCGAGCATGACATTAACCTGGCCTGAAAAGAACCCACTAATCATCTGCAATTTGAGATACAACTTTGTTTTCCCGCTTACAGAAGCTAACTTTATGGTGCTTCTCTCTTCCCCTCTGCCTCCAACCTGGATTAGCTTTTCTCCCAGAGCCCTGAACTTACATGGCGTCCTGAACAGTACATCATTCTGTCTTCCTGGTTGTCAGGGAGCCAGGATACTGGTTGTGACCCTAGGGATGGAAGTCATGATCACACATCCTGGGCTAGTCCCTTCCAAAGTGTGAGAGGCTTCGGACTGTGCGATCTTCTCATGGCTGTCAGCTTTAAGAATGAGGTGAACGTGCTCTGAGACGGAGGATGATAGAGCAAGTAAAATGTCAGTTTTGGAGGGAGTGCAAGGAAAGGTTGTTATGCTTGAGGAGAGTAATGGATGACAGTCTTGTGGGTCAGCTCCTAAACCGGGACCTCACTCTTGAGAGCTGGAAGAATATTATTATAGATTGGAACCTCTGTTTAGACCAAATATTAATGATAAATTACATTCATATATATATATGAATGTAATTTATCAGGAAGACAACTAAAGGAACTTAAAAACAGTAATGGCTAAAATAGTTAATAAAAATGATTAAAAATATGAAGACCAAAAAGAGACCATAAACAAATGTGTCACAATGGTGGAAAGATTAGAGTAGAAATACCTTCTGTATAGAACAATGCAATTATGACTTAGGCCACGGTTGTCCAACTTCGGCTCTTCCCAGGTCAGGTTTTCAGGATTTCCACCATGAATATGCATGAGATCAATTTGCATACAATGGAGGCAGTGCATGCAGATAGATATCAAGTATATTCATTGGGGAAATCCTGAAACCCCAACTGGATTGTGGCCCTTGAGGACCGAGATTTAGGCCAATACGTTTACCTTCTTCTAGCTGATGTGTAAATGAGAGATACATAAAGGCAAAGAGAGCAAATATAACAACCTTATTACTGGGTAAAAAAATGTTTTTAATGTGTACATTGAAGTTTTCACATTTGGCTAATCAAAAAGAGAAGATAATGAATAGAAATTGGTCTATTTTAGAAGGACACGACTGTTTTAAGAATAAAAATTTGACTATGGAGGCCATTTTTCATTTATATTAATTTTTGAGCCATTACTGCTTTTTAAGTTCCTTTAGGTGTCTTCCTATGTTTTTCACATATGAATATAATTTCTTTGTAATTATATTCTGTCTAATATTTGAAGTTGATGGATTTAATCATGCCTTCTTGGATTACTACTACTACTACTATTTAGCATTTCTATAGCGCTACAAGGCATACGCAGCGCTGCACAAACATAGAAGAAAGACAGTCCCTGCTCAAAGAGCTTACAATCTAATAGACAAAAAATAAAAATAAAGTAAGCAAATCAAATCAATTAATGTGAACGGGAAGGAGGAGAGGAGGGTAGGTGGAGGCGAGTGGTTACAAGTGGTTACAAGTCAAAAGCAATGTTAAAGAGGTGGGCTTTCAGTCTAGATTTAAAGGTGGCCAAGGAAGGGGCAAGATGTAGGGGCTCAGGAAGTTTATTCCAGGCGTAGGGTGCAGCGAGACAAAAGGCGCGAAGTCTGGAGTTGGCAGTAGTGGAGAAGGGAACAGATAAGAAGGATTTATCCATGGAGCGGAGTGCACGGGAAGGGGTGTAGGGATGGTCAAGTGTGGAGAGATACTGGGGAGCAGCAGAGTGAGTACATTTATAGGTTAGTAGAAGAAGTTTGAACAGGATGTGAAAACGGATAGGGAGCCAGTGAAGGGTCTTGAGGAGAGGGGTAGTATGAGTAAAGCGACCCTGGCGGAAGATGAGACGGGCAGCAGAGTTTTGAACCGACTGGAGAGGGGAGAGGTGTCTAAGTGGGAGGCCAGCATGAAGCAGATTGCAGTAGTCTAAATGAGAGGTGACAAGGGTGTGGATGAGGGTTTTGGTAGAGTGCTTGGAAAGAAAGGGGAGGATTACTGTTATTATTAACTATGGGACTCTTATTAATCCACGTAGGCGCCAATCCACGCCCAACGCACGTCAATTTTGAGTTACTGCCTGCTACCGTGAGGCCCTTGAGGTAATTCCATTTTTGACGTGCGTCTGCTATGTGCGCAGGAAAATATTTTTATTTTCTGGTGCATGGGTGGTAATTGGGCGGTAATCGGCATTTTACGCAGGTAGACCATTACCGCCCGGTTACCACGTGAGATCTTACCACGAGGTCAATGGCTGGCGGTAAGGTCTCAGACCCAAAATGGACGCGCGGCAATTTTCATTTTGCCCCACGCCCATTTTCAGCAGAAATTTTAAAAAGGCATTTTTTACCACTGCGCTGAAAAATGATTCTGCGCGCACCCAAAACACGCGTCTATGCTACCACAGGCCATTTTTCAGCGCGCCTTAGTAAAAGGGCCCCTACGCATGGAATACCATTTTTACATAGCATTTCTATATGTTTTTATATTTATGTATGTTAATTGTCTTTTTGAAATGCAGCCGTGTCAGGTCTGTGCATGAGTAAAACATTTCTCATATGAATCCTGCAGCAGACAGTCTCTTTTGACCATCTACACTCCACTTTTGTCTCTCCTGTCATTTGCAACGACATAGGTAATCACAATGACATGTCCCATGAGTTTGCGTAAATGAAAACGAGCCTCAATATTGACATTTTGAGGGGCATGATTGAAAGGGGCGCCCAAATTTTCCTGAGGACATCCTCTCAGGACGTACCGGCGAAGGGGCGGGGAAACCCGTAGTATTGAAACAAGATGGGAGTCCATCTTTCGTTTCGATAATACGGTCGGGGACACACAAATCGCGAAATTTAGGTCGACCTTAGTGATGCTCGTCCTTAGAGACGATAATGGAAACCGAGGACACCCATCTCAGAAACGACCAAATCCAAGCCCTTTGGTCTTGGGAGGAGCAGGCATTCGTAGTGCACTGGTCCCCCTGACATGCCAGGACACCAACCGGTACACCACTACCATAGCCCTTATGGGTGAAGGGGGGCACCTAGATGTGGGTACAGTGGGTTTGTGGTGGGTTTTGAAGGGCTCACGTTTACCACCACAAGTGTAACAGGTGGGGAGGGGGTTGGGCCTGGGTCCACCTGCCTGAAGTGCACTCCACCCACTAAAACTGCTCCAGAGACCTGCATACTGCTGTCATGGAGCTGGGTATGATATTTGAGGCTGGCATAGAGGCTGGCAAAAAATATTTTTCTAATTTTTTTTTAGGGTGGGAGGGGGTTAGTGACCACTGGGGAGTAAGGGGAGGTCATTCCCAATTCCCTCCAGTGGTCATCTGGTCATTTAGGGCACATTTTTGTGGCTTGGTCATAAGAAAAAAAGGACCAGGTAAAGTCGTCCAAGGGTTCGTCAGGGATGCCCTTCTTTTTTCCATTATCGGTCGAGGACGCCATGTGTTAGGCACGCCCCAGTCCTGCCTTTGCTATGCCTCCAACACACCCCCGTGAACTTTGGTCGTCCCCGTGCAATGGAAAGCAGTTGGGGACACCCAAAATCGGATTTCAATTATGCCAATTTGGGCGACCCTGGGAGAAGGACGCCCATCTTCCGATTTGTGTCGAAAGATGGGCGCCCTTCTCTTTCGAAAATAAGCCTGTTTGTGTTTTTTTTTTCATTTGCTGATGATACTACACACTATTTGCAAATAATATACACTCTTTCCAAAGAGCGTGCATTATCCTGAAATGAGTACACCTTATTTGTAAATAGTATTCACTCATAATAACGTTACTCCTGAAGACTAACCGAAACAAATTGAAGAATGGTGAAAATGACATTGGAAACAAAATGAAATGACAAATTTGGGGCTGTCACCCCTAGTGCTTATTCCACACTCTTTTGGAATTCTGTTACAATTCTTTCCTTCGCCACCTCCACCAAGAGCCCACCCCATGTGCCCACCATCCTTTCCATGAAGAAATATTTTCTGCTGGTGGTCCTGAGTCTCGCTCTTTGGTGACCTCTTTTACCACATTTTAAATTCTGAAACAGATTTCCTGCTTGTATTTGATTTATATAAGAACATAAGCGTTGCCATACTGGGACAGACCAAAGTTCCATCAAGCCCAGCATCCTGTTTTCAACAGTGGCCAATCCAGGTTACATGTACCTGGCAAGATCCCAAAACAGTACAATACATTTTATGCTGCTTATCCTAGAAGTAAGCAGTTGATTTTCCCCATTTTAATAATGGCTTATGGACTTTTAGGAAGTTATCCAAACCTTTTTTAAAACTTGCTAAGCTAACTGCTTTTACCACATTGTCTGGCAACGAATTCCAGAGTTTAATTACACCTTGAGTGAAGACATATTTTCTCTGATTTGTTTGAAATTTACAATGTAGCTTCATTGTGTGCCCCCCTAGTCCTAGCATTTTTGGAAAGAGTAAACAAACGATTCACGTCTACCCATTCCACTCCACTCATTATATTATAGACCTCTGTCATATCTCCCGTTAGCCGTCTTTTCTCCAAGCTGAAGATCCATAGTCGCTTCAGCCTTTCCTCATAGGGAAGTCGCCCCATTCCCTCATTTTCATCACCCTTCTCTGTACCTTTTCCAGTTCCTCTGTATCTTTTTTGAGATGTGGTGACCAGGATTGCACACAGTATTTGAGGTGCGGTCACACCATGGAGCGAAACAAAGGCATTATAACGTCCTCATTTCTGTTTTTCCATTCCTTTCCTAATAATACCCAACATTCTATTTGCTTTCTTAGCTGCCGGTGCACACTGAGCAGACGATGACACCTAGATCCCTTTCCTGGTCGGTGACTCCTAATCTGGAACCTTGCATGATGTAGCTATAATTCGGGTTCCTCTTTCCTACATGCATCACTTTGCACTTGTTCACATTAAACGTCTTCTGCCATTTAGATGCCCAGTCTCCCAGTCTCGTACGTTCTTCTTATAATTTTTCACAATCCTCTGGCGATTTAACAACTTTAAATAACTTTGTGTCATCAGTAAATTTGTTTACCTCACTAGTTACTCTCATTTCTAGATCATTTATAAATATGTTAAAAAGCAGCGGTCCCAGCACAGACCCCTGGGGAACCCCACTATCTACCCTTCTCCGTTGAGAATACTGACATTCAACCCTAGTCTCTGTTTTCTATCTTTTAACCAGTTTTTCATCCACAATAGGACAGTACCTCCTATCCCATGACTCTCTAATTTCCGCTAGAGTCTTTCATGAGGTACTTTGTCAAATGCCTTTTGAAAATCCAGATGTTATTAACAATAACAACCGGCTTACCTTTATCCACATGTTTGTTCACGCCTTCAAAGTAATATAGTAGATTGGTGAAGCAAGATTTCCTTTCACTAAATCCATTTTGGTTTTATCTCATTAATCCATGCTTTTGAATATGCTCTGTAATTTTGTTCTTTATTATAATGTCTCTATCATTTTGTCCGGCACCAACGTCAGACTCACTGGTCTATAATTTCCCGGATCTCCTCTGGAACCTTTTTAAAAAATCGGCGTTACATTGGCCATCCTCCAATCTTCCAGTACCATGCTCAATTTTAAGGATAAATTACATATTACTAACAATAGCTCCGCAAGCTCATTTTTCAGTTCTATCAGTACTCTGGGATGAATACCATCTGGTCCAGGAGATTTTCTACTCTTCAATTTGTCAATTTGCACCATTACATGTTCCAGGTTTACAGAGATTTCATTCAGTTTCTCTGACTCATCAGGTTTGAATACCATTTGTGGCACTGGTATCTCTCCCAAATCTTCCTTGGTGAAGATTGAAGCAAAGAATTCATGTAATCTCTCCACTATGGCTTTGTGTTTCCTGAGTGCCCCGTTTACCCCTCAGTCATCTAGCAGCCCAACGGAATCTTTTGCCGGCTTCTTGCTTTTAATTACTTAAAAATGTTTTTACTACGCGTTTTTGCCTCCAACACAATCTTCTTTTCAAAGTCTCTCTTTGACTTCCTTATAAGCACTTTGCATTTGACTTGCCATTCCTTATACTGTTTCCTATTATTTTCATACAGATCCTTCTTCCATATTCTGAAGGATTTTCTTTTAGCTCTAATAGCTTCCTTCACCTCACTTTTTAACTATGCCAGCTGTCATTTGGTCTTTCTTCCTCATTTTTTAATACATGGAATATAATTGGCCTGGGCTTCCAGGATGGTATTTTTGAACAGCATCGATGCCTGATGTAAATTTTTGACCTTTTCAGCTGCTCCTCTAAGTTTTATTTTTCACCATTCTTCTCATTTTATCATAGTCTCCTTTTTTAAAGTTAAACGCTAATGTATTGGATTTCCTGTGTGTACTCACTCCAAAGCTGATATCACATCTGATCATATTATGATCACTGTTATCAAGCGGTCCCAGCACCATTACCTCCTGCACCAGATCATGTGCTGCACTGCGGACTAGGTCTAGAATTGTTCCCCCTCTTGTTGGCTCCTGAACTAGCTGCTCCATCAAGGAATTTTACCTCTCTAGCATGCCCCGATGCTACATTAACCCAGTCAATATTGGGGTAATTGAAATCACCCATTATTATTGTATTACCCAGTTTGTTAGCCTCCCTAATTTCTGATAACATTTCTGCATCCATCTGTTCATCCTGGCCAGGCGGACGGTAGTACACTCCTATCACTATCCTTTTCTCCTTTACACATGGAATTTCAATCCATAGGGATTCCAAGACGTGTTTTGCATCCTGCAGAATTTTTAGTCTATTCAATTCAAGGCCCTCTTTAAGATATAATGCTAGCCCTCCACCAATTCGATCCACATTATCACTACAATATCATTTGTACCCTAGAATGACAGTGTCCCACTGGTTATCCTCTTTCCACCAGGTCTCAGAAATGCTTATTATATCTATTTTTTAATTTAGTGCAATATATTCTAACTCTCCCATCTTATTTCTTAGGCTCCTGGCATTCGCATAAAGACATTTCAAACAATGTTTGTTGTTCCTATTTACATCTTGCTCAGCATTTGACAGTGATAATTTGCAGTCTTGAAAATCTGTCTACTTTTTATTGAAAGACACCTGAGGTCTCTATTGCATCCTCACTATCGGGATAGCCTATCTTCCCTGATTTGGTGATATCTTTGAAAGATACCTTGTTACGAACCATAGCACTTTTGAGTGACTGTCGGCTTTCCACCAGTTTCTAGTTTAAAAGCTGCCCTATCTCCTTTTTAAATGCTGATGACAGCAGCCTGGTCAGGATCTGGTAGAACCCATCATTCCGGAATAGGCTCCCCCTTCCCCAGAATGTTGCCCAGCTCCTAACAAATCTAAAACCCTTCTCCCTGCACCATCGCTTCATACACATATTGAGACTCCGGAGCTCTGCTCGTCTTTGGGCCCTGCAAGTGGAATGGAGAGCACTTCTGAAAATGCTACTCTGGAGATTCTGGCTTTGAGCTTTCTACCTAAGAGCCTAAATTTGGCTTCCAGAACCTCCCTGCCACATTTTCTTATCATCTAAGACAGCAGGCTCCCCCCAGCACTGTCTAAAATCTTATCCAGGAGCCGCAGGTTTGCCAACTTTGCACCAGGCAGGCAAGTGACCAAGCGATCCTCACATCCACCAGCCACCCAGCTATCTACATGTCTAATAATTGAATCTCTAACTACAACAGCAGTCCTAACCTTTCCCTCCTGTGTGGATGCTCCTGCTGGACACATCCTCAGTGTATGAAGATGTTGTATCCCCTAGCAAGCAGGTCCTGGCTACAGGTTCGCTTCCTGCCTCTCCACAGTGATGCTCTCCCTTCAGGAGACCTTCCTCTTCCATAGCAGCACAGAGGTTGCCAGACTGGAGGTGGGGCTTCTCTACTATGTCCCTGTAGGCCTTCTCTATAAACCTTGCCATGTGCCTTAGCTCCTCTAGGTCTGCTATTCTAGTCTTCAGAGATTGGACGCATTTCCTGAGTGCTAGGAGCTCTTTGCACCGAGTACACACATATGACTTCTCACCATGCTGAACATGGAAGGTAGGGAAGTGAAGGGGAGATGCTGGACACTAGGGGGGAAATGACCTGTTTCTTCTGGCCTCATAAAGGATGCAGATGCATTACTATCCAGCATGTTAAACCAACAAACCAGCAGCTCAGTATCCACAAGTAAGACTCTGTTTTCTGAATTCCAGTTGTGTATTTGCAAAATAAATATAGACAATTTACTTAGGACATAGAGAAGCTGAAAACAGCAGTCTTTCTGCCGGAAATTCACTGTTGCTGAGAGGTGGAATGGAGAGATTGATGGATGTGTTGCAGAGGTGGAGATTGATAGTTGGTGAATGAACTGAGGAGGTTGAGAAGTTAAGCTAAAAAGGAGGGGTAACTAAGCTTAAAAGGAAGATGCTGTGCTTAGAAGTACTTTGTGCTGAGATGAACTGAGTTGAGAGGTTTATGTAGTGAAGAGAGATTCCGCTTTCTCGGTAGAAGGCAGAGCAGAGCAGAGCAGCATAGTCTAAGACAAAACAGAAAATCTGCCTCGCAGGGAGGAGGGGAGCAAGAAAAAGACTCACAAGCCTAGAGGACAAGAAAAGGGAAAGGCAGCAGTGGGGTCAATGCCTGACATTAGGTCACAATTGAAGGTCACCGAAGAAGGCAGCACTCGATTGGAAGGAGAGAGTCACATGTTTTTTCCATGATTTCAGTGACCGACCCATCGGAGCATGGATTATAAGGACAATCAGGAAGTGACAGAGGAGAGATTTAAAAGCTTAGGAGTGGAGGAGTGGCCTAGTGGTTAGGGTGGTGGACTTTAGTCCTGGGGAACTGAGGAACTGAGTTTGATTCCCACTTCAGGCACAGGCAGCTCCTTGTGACTCTGGCCAAGTCACTTAACCCTCCATTGCCCCATGTAAGCCGCATTGAGCCTGCCATGAGTGGGAAAGCGCAGGGTACAAATGTAACAAAAATAAAATAGATACTATTGGAGATTCTACATGGAATGTTGCTATTCCACTAGCAACATTACATGTACAAGGCTGCGCAGGCTTCTGTTTCTGTGAGTCAGACTCACAGAAGCAGAAGCCTGCGCGGCCACATTGGTGATCTGCAAGGGCCAACTTCTAGTGGAATAGCAACATTCCATGTAGAATCTCAAATAGTAGCAACAGTGGAGGAGTGGCCTAGTGGCTAGGGTGGTGGACTTTGGTCCTGGGGAACTGAGGAACTGAGTTTGATTCCTGCTTCAGGCACAGGCAGCTCCTTGAGACTCTGGGCAAGTCACTTAACCCTCCATTGCCCCATGTAAGCTGCATTGAGCCTGCCATGAGTGGGAAAGCGCGGGGTACAAATGTAACAAAAATAAAATAAATAAATAGACCATGCAGAGAGGTGGGGTGGGGTGGGGGTGGGGAAAGAAGGTGACATGGAGAGGAATGACCACTGGGAGGAAAGATGACACATTAAGCAGGAAGTAACAGCCACTATGTGCTGAACTATAATAGAAACAATGGACTGCTCACTAACTGTGGGGGTAGAACATGGCCTTGAGTGACCCCCCCCCCCCCCCCCACCGAGGGACACATGATTAAAGATTTCCTTAAATCATCAGATCCCCCTGAGTGAGGCCTGGCTAATGACCTGCACAGAGGCCTTATCACTTCCTCTTTCTGCTTGTTGTAGCTCTCCTTGTGTTCTAGTCACCATCTTATCACTTTCTTTGGCCACCTCTAAATCAAGGTTACAGTCACTGACACCCTGAGGTCTCTGTATAGGTCAGTGCACATCATTTCACTGCTCTTAGCCCACAGAATTTCGAGACTGCTGATCAAAATTCATGCTCAGCTAAAAAGTGTCCTGACATAGGGTGTAGTAGGATGGATGAAGATAAGAAAGCTTTTTAGATTATATTTAACAAGATAGAAACTGGAAAGGGAGGATGGTGAAAGACTGCCAAAAGTACAATTACTTAAGAGGAAAGCAGTAGGTGATCCCCTGCATTAGGTTGTGTAATACTTTAATAAGCAAACTTTCAGGAATGCTGAAATGCCCACCACAGGCAACATCCTAACTCACGGAATAGCATTATCCTCTCAGTGACACACACCAAGAAAAGTACTTTTTAGGATGGAGATGGCAGGAAAATATACACCGAGAATATAACGGCAAGTCAAAGCCTCCTGTTTCATTCCATCTGCTCAGTGTCTCTTCTTGCTGACATACCGCAGACCCTACCACATCTGCCAAGTCTCCTGCAACAGCCCAAATTACCACCACAGCTGCAAAATTAGTAATACTTACAGAACGCTAGTGCCACTTGGTATTGGCCATGGAGCTGGCGTGAGTGCATATGTCTAAAAGCGGCAGGGATGGACAAAATTTACAGTAGTCTATAAGTTATGCATGTAAGTGGGAGCCCGCCCATGTCCTGCCCATGCTCCGCCCCTGTGCACGGCCCCCTTGCAAATTTGCACTATGTAAGTTAAGTGGGTATTTCCACAACAGTGCTTAGATGCCCTGCCAGTTCTTACATGGATATGTGCATGAGTAGCACCATTCTAAGCATTTTTGAGTGCAATAAATACACAATCTCTAGAATTGCTCTTCAAGTAGGTAAGACTTCCCTCGGCTGAACCCATGCCGACTCTGTCCCATTAAACCATGTTTGTCTACGTGTTCTGTAATTTTATTCTTTATAATAGTTTCCACTATTTTGCCCAGCACCGACGTCATAGTGCTGACATGACCTTAAAGACAGAGGCAAATTATTCCAACATGTAGCAAATTGATACTGTAGTAATGAGGATGTGAACTGTTTAACTGATTTTAACGTAAGAGTATCTGAACAACGTAACATAAAACTGATTTCGAGTAGCATATCGAGAAGCAGCATCTCGCAGAGGCAACGCTAAATTCAGCGTATGACTGGCAGAATCTCCATAAAGAATTTTAAATGCTACATAAGTACATAAGCACCGCTATACTGGGAAAAGACCAAGGGTCCATCAAGCCCAGCATCCTGTCTCCGACAGTGGCCAATCCAGGCTTCAAGAACCCGGCAACCCCCCCCCCCAAAAAAAAAAAAAAAAAATTAATAATGTTAAATGGAATTTTCCCTCAGGAAATGCTGTGATATTTGAACTGTATTCAAGCTAGTATTCAGATAATAACTTTTAACAGACTCAAATTTTGATAAACCAAAGATTAATCTGACCGCTGTATTTTGCATTACCTGTAGATGGTTAACTAGAGCCTTAGAACAACAGACTACAGACGAGATTACAGTAATCAAATTGAGAATAGACTTAAAATAGGCTCCATACCCTATAGTGTCTATAGTGGGCACTGTATTTTGCGATTACCCTGTAGCTGTCTCTGTAAGCCTCCCGTAAGCATGCACCAAGGTAATTGGGCAGAGCTCAACTGCAGAAGGTGAAACAACCTCCCCCTTCTTGCCCGCCTCACAATTCCAGAGGAGATGAAAAGAGCACCATGAATGATCCTGAGCCTCACCTACACTAGAAGGGAACGAAAACTGACTGTCTTAGGACACAGGCGGTCCCCCTACCCCAAAGATAGGGAAGAAAAGTGAAGCTAGATCCACAGCACCAGGAGGAGCAGAGGATTTGAAGGAGACTCCTGGAAAGAAGAGGGCACAAAAGATTGAGTGAAAAACCTTACACGTTGGGATTATATATGGAGTAATGGAAGAGTGGGGAAAGGGGCATGAAAACATAGACAATGATGACAGATCCAGCCTATCCACAGCACTTACTAAGTTCTACAATCGCTTCCTCTCCCTCAGAGATACTACGTGCTTGTCTCATGCTTCCCTGAATTCAGATACCATCCAAATATCATCCAGCAGAGGGTGCTGTGAGAGAACTTCCAGAGCAGGACAGAACTTCACTGGTAAATTAGATGCTGAGACATTGCTTTGAAACTTGGGAAAGGTAGACTTAAAATTAAATAGGTAATCTCAGTGGGCCTGATATTCATCGCTATTTAGAAACATAGAAATATTTCAGCAGATAAGAGCCAAATGGCCCATCCAGTCTGCTCTTCCTCAGTAACCACTAACTCCTCATTTTATTTTTGTTACATTTGTACCCCGCGCTATCCCACTCATGGCAGGCTCAATGCAACTTACATGGGGCAATGGAGGGTTAAGTGACTTGCCCAGGGTCCCACTAGCAACATTCCATGTAGAAGTCGGCCCTTGCAGATCACCAATGTGGCCGCGCAGGCTTCTGCTTCTGTGAGTCTGACGTCCTGCACGTACGTGCAGGACGTCAGACTCACAGAAACAGAAGCCTGCGCAGCCTTCTACATGGAATGTTGCTAGTGGAATAGCAACATTCCATGTAGAATCTCCAATAGTAGCAACATTCCATGTAGAATCTCCAATAGTATCTATTTTATTTTTGTTACATTTGTACCCTGCGCTTTCCCACTCATGGCAGGCTCAATGCAGCTTACATGGGGCAATGGAGGGTTAAGTGACTTGCCCAGAGTCACAAGGAGCTGCCTGTGCCTGAAGTGAGAATCGAACTCAGTTCCTCAGTTCCCCAGGACCAAAGTCCACCACCCTAACCACTAGGCCACTCCTCCACTGTTGCTACTATTTGAGATTCTACATGGAATGTTGCTATTCCACTAGCAACATTCCATGTAGAAGTCGGCCCTTGCAGATCACCAATGTGGCCGCGCAGGCTTCTGCTTCTGTGAGTCTGACGTCCTGCACGTATGTGCAGGACGTCAGACTCACAGAAACAGAAGCCTGCGCAGCCTTCTACATGGAATGTTGCTAGTGGAATAGCAACATTCCATGTAGAATCTCCAATAGTAGCAACATTCCATGTAGAATCTCCAATAGTATCTATTTTATTTTTGTTACATTTGTACCCTGCGCTTTCCCACTCATGGCAGGCTCAATGCGGCTTACATGGGGCAATGGAGGGTTAAGTGACTTGCCCAGAGTCACAAGGAGCTGCCTGTGCCTGAAGTGAGAATCGAACTCAGTTCCTCAGTTCCCCAGGACCAAAGTCCACCACCCTAACCACTAGGCCACTCCTCCACTGTTGCTACTATTTGAGATTCTACATGGAATGTTGCTATTCCACTAGCAACATTCCATGTAGAAGTCGGCCCTTGCAGATCACCAATGTGGCCGCGCAGGCTTCTACATGGAATGTTGCTAGTGGAATAGCAACATTCCATGTAGAATCTCCAATAGTAGCAACATTCCATGTAGAATCTCCAATAGTATCTATTTTATTTTTGTTACATTTGTACCCTGCGCTTTCCCACTCATGGCAGGCTCAATGCGGCTTACATGGGGCAATGGAGGGTTAAGTGACTTGCCCAGAGTCACAAGGAGCTGCCTGTGCCTCAAGTGGGAATTGAATTAAGTTCCTCAGTTCCCCAGGACCAAAGTCCACCACTAGGCCACTCCTCCACTGTTGCTACTATTTGAGATTCTACATGGAATGTTGCTATTCCACTAGCAGCAATCCATGTAGAAGTCGGCCCTTGCAGATCACCAATGTGGCCGCGCAGGCTTCTGCTTCTGTGAGTCTGACGTCCTGCACGTACGTGCAGGACATCAGACTCACAGAAACAGAAGCCTGCGCAGCCTTCTACATGGAATGTTGCTAGTGGAATAGCAACATTCCATGTAGAATCTCCAATAGTAGCAACAGAATCTCCAATAGTAGCAACATTCCATGTAGAATCTCCAATAGTATCTATTTTATTTTTGTTACATTTGTACCCTGCGCTTTCCCACTCATGGCAGGCTCAATGCGGCTTACATGGGGCAACGGAGGGTTAAGTGACTTGCCCAGAGTCACAAGGAGCTGCCTGTGCCGGGAATCAAACTCAGTTCCTCAGTTCCCCAGGACCAAAGTCCACCACCCTAACCACTAGGCCACTCCATTTTCCTAAGGGATCCCATGTGCCTGTTCCACATGCTCTTAAATTCTGACACAGAATACGTCTCCACGACCTCCACCGGGAGGCCATTCCACGCATCCACCACCCTTTCCATGAAGGATTTGTCCTAAGCGTATTTCTTCTCAACTTCTTCCTATGCCCTCTCATTCCAGAGTTTTCCTTCAATTTGAAAAGGCTCACCTCCTGTACATTTCCAGAATTGCACACAGTACTCTAATTGGGGTCTCACCAGAGACTTATCGCCTCTTTTTTCCTGTTGGTCATCCCTCTCCTTATGCATCTAAGCATCTTTCTGGCTTGGACTGTCGGCTTTTCTACCTGTTTGGCCACCTTAAGGTCATCAAACAGAATCACCCCCAAAGTCCTGCTCTTCTTTTGTACACAGAAGCACTTCACCCCCAATATTGCGCAAGTTGGCTCATGTGCTGGGGTTCAAAATGGCGCCACAAAAACCCTCACAGCAGACCAAATTGCCAAACAAGGAGAGTGCTCACCTTTGCTCCGACCTAGCATGGTAATGCTTATGTCTTTCTGAACTCATTGAGCTAATCTGAGAGAAGGAGTGAGAGAGAAGCTTAGGGGAAATTAGGCTGACTTCTACGGTCTGTGCCCTGATGGAGGCTGAGTAGATTTGGATGGGCCGGAGTGGAGCTTTTCGGGGGGCTTTGACGTTAACTTCAGAAATTTTAGAACAAGACCAGTGCTGGGCAGACTTCTACAGTCTATGCCCTAGAAATGGCAAGGATAAATCAAGCTGCTATAGCAAATCAATTACACAAATCCTTTTAATCGGCGTGATGTTGTTCACTCACAGTCTTAAAGACCAAGGAGGAAAAGCCTCAAGTGTCGTGCAGTGACTCCGTTCTACACAGCTCAACTGTTAACAATGTTATGGAGCTCACGCTCTCATCATTGGAATAAAAACCTCCTGAAGTTCTTGTAGTCTCATTAATATGGATTCACAAAATTGCTTTTTTAATTTTTTTTTAATTGCTTGGTAAACAGAAACGGCCAGAAGAGTAGGTTGCAGAAGTGAAACAGTCGCACTGACCACGGACCCTGAAGCAGGACCCGAAACTCTGGCCATTGGAAAGAAAATAAGTCTCTGCTACTGGAAAGATAAGACTCAGGAAAGAAGTCAGGAAGTATTTTTTCACAGAGAGGGTGGTGGATGCTTGGAATGCCCTCCCGCAGGAGGTGGTGGAGATGAAAACGGTAACGGAGTTCAAACATGCGTGGGATAAGCATAAAGGAATCCTGTGCGGAAGGAATGGATCCTCAGGAGCTTAGCCGAAATTGGGTGGCGGAGCAGGTGGGGGGAAGAGGGGTTGGTGGTTGGGAGGCTAGAATAGGGGAGGGCGGACTTGTGCGGTCTGTGCCGGAGCCGGTGGTGGGGGGCGGGACTGGTGGTTGGGAGGCGGGAAATACTGCTGGGCAGACTTGTACGGTCTGTGCCCCGAGGGGGACAGGTACAAATTCAAGGTAAGGTATACACATATGAGTTTGTCTTGGGCAGACTGGATGGACCATGCAGGTCTTTTTCTGCCGTCATCTACTATGTTACTATAAGCTTCTGTTTCCTAAGCATTTAAAAAAAAAAAAAATTTTAAGTAATTTTGTGAATCCATATTAATGAGACTATAAGAACTTCAGGAGGTTTTTATGCCAATGATGAGAGCGTGAGCTCCGTAACATTGTTAACAGTTGAGCTGTATAGAACGGAGTCATTGTACGACACTTGAGGCTTTTCCTCCTTGGTCTTTAAGACTGTGAGTGAACAACATCATGCCGATTTAAAAGGATTTGTGTAATCGATTTGCTATCGTAGGTACGATTGTCCTTTTTCGGGCTCTTTTAGTGGTGTACGGGTATACATACCGTATGTAATGAGTTTATCTTGTTGGACAGACTGGATGGACCGTACAGGTCTACTCTATGTGGGAGGGAAATGTGCTGTGTTTTGAAACAATGTAGCAAACATTAATGGCATTTTCTATTCCATTTCATTTTTCAAACCAACAAAATGCCTTTTATGTTTTGGTTTATTTCATTATTGTTTTCCTCATCGTTTTAATAAAAATCCCCTGGCTACCCAGATCTTGTACTTGTCCTCCTTCCTCCCCATCACCATGCACTTCCCCTGGAACCAGCCCAGATTTTCTTCCTACACCTCTACCCCACCCCCAGTGGTGTGCTGGAGCGGGCTCTCATGGGCTCGCGAGAGCCGTTTGTTAAGTTTTTAAGAATTTTGGGAGCCGGTTGTTAAAGTAGGCCTCCCCATGGCTACTTTAACAACTCATTCCCAAAATGTGGGCTTGGGCCCCCTCCTGAATTCTCTTTTACTTTGCTGGCAGTGATGCTGGCCCCACCAGCCAAGTAAATAGACTGCTGCTGCTCCCTGCTCCTTGTTTCTGACTCTGAGCATCAGGCTGGGACTTTTCATGCAAGCGCAAGAAGGTTCCATCATGCTGCTCAGAGCCAGAAACAAGCAGCAGAGAATGGTGGCAGTCCATTTATTGGCTGGTGGGGCTCGGCAAAGGTATGCCTATTAGATTGTAAGCTCTTTGAGCAGGGACTGTCTTTCTTCTATGTTTGTGCAGCGCTGCGTACACCTTGTAGCGCTATAGAAATGCTAAATAGTAGTAGTAGTAGCACGCCCGCCCCCACCCCCACCCCCAAATTTCAGGGCTGGCTATGCCCGGCGAGAGAGACCGTTGTTAAAAATTTACCAGCACACCCCTGCCCAACCCCCCCCCCCCCCCCCGCCCCATCACCATGCCTCTGCAAGTTCCCTTTTACCCCACCTGCAAGTGTTCTAGAGACAGGAGCCTTCCTAGATGGTTCTGCCCTATCTTTTGAAAACAGGTGCTCAGGGGAAAGAAAGGGTGCTGGGCTGGAGCCTGTTTATTTACATTATTATTGTTGTTTAATTTTGGTGGTGCGAGGATATGGCGAGACCCGGTATTTTTCTTTCCATTCGGTTTTTCAGGGGAGACGGTCCAATATTTGTTGTGGTTTGAAATGACACAAATGAAAGAACCCCAAAACAAAAGGTAAAACTGCCTTGGGCACACCCCTAGTTGTGAGAGGAGGGGGAAGGAAGAGTCGGGAGATGGTAGAAGACAGGAAAAGATGAGAAAAAGTCAGTGGCTGGGGTGAGGGGCAAAGGCGGAGCCACCGCAGCAAAGAGATGTGTACACAAAAGAAGAAAAGAACAAAGAAAATGGAAGACATAGAGGACAAAGGGGTGTGGGGGGGGGGGGGGGGGGAAGAGAATGAGAATGAAGAGGCAGGAATGGAACAAAGTAAACCCAGGGATAAGGAGAAGGAGTGAGCAGGTCAAAGAGCCGGCTGCAGAATCTTTCTTGCAGCAAGAAGCTGAATATTTTACTAAGGACATTATTTCTATTTTCAGTGATTTCTGACTTTTCTTTGTGAGGAGGGGGTAGAAGACCACCAACAGCACTGCTTCTTGCCCTAAATCCTAAATCTATCCTAGATCTATCCATGCTCCCCCACCCCACCCCCGTGATATTCATATTTAGGGCATCATGTCAGATAAGATAAGAGAGTGGGGGGGGGGGGGGCATTTCTGATCCAAGTGTTGGACCCTTGAAAGGTTTAATACTGAATTCCAGAAGTTTCCCAGCTCCTGATCGACCCATTGAAGTGGTTTAATATACCAGGTTTCTGGAGATGCCATCTTGCTGGACTCCAGTAATTTGAAACATTCTTTGTGTATTTACCTTCAGGGAGGGCTAATATTGAGGTCAAATCAATTTCTACAAAAAAAGAAAGAAGCCCAGGAAGAGGAACCACAGAAGCGGCCAGTTAATATTCGGCATGCTGTAGCTAGGATTGCGGTCTTAAATCACTCTGCCAATGTCAGAGCCCCCCATCCGTTTCACCCATCTCACGGCACTGACTTCACCTGACTGAGTCCAGCCTCAGAAAGTGCCCTGGACCAGCTGTCTAGTGTTAGTCAGATTTATGTTTCAGAGGCTCAGATGGGTACCAGTGACAGGCATTAAAAGTGGATCCCTGCAAGGCTGGCTGAGGAGCCCCAGCGCCTGCTCACACAAGCATCTCAGCTCAGCAAAAGCACTTAAGGTCCATCAGTAACGGTTATTAAAATCCGATAAATTCACATCCGGCTACGGTGCACTCAGCCTGCGGGAATCAGGCGGATATGCTTGAAGGTTTCACTGGTGCCATTGCTATTTTTGCTTTCTGACAGTGTGGTGCACAATTCACTTTTATAGACTGAAAATGCGGCAAGGGACAGATAAGGGAAAGGGTACGGTTGAAATCCATTTGCCTGGGCGAACTTCTCTGGCTGGAAACAGCCCTGTTCTGCCTAGCTAAAACAGTGTATGGTTTCCATATTACATGAACTTTTAGCAGGGTTAAAAAGGAGCATCTCTAGGGGGGGGGGGGGGAGTGGGAGAGGGCTGTCAAGGACAGCAGAGAAAAATGGTGTGCATGCCTTCGATTTTCAATTATATAAAGGTGCCGTTTCTCCCCTTAGCATCCAGTACAAAGGAGACAGCCGTATTTAGGGATATACTTTGCTATTCCTGACTTTCAAAGGGAATCAAACTGAGCCTTTGCCTTTCAGAACCAGTGGCGTAGCCAGACGGCCATATTTTGGGTGGGCCTGAGCCCGAGGAGGGCAGGCATGACATTTTCACTTCGGCCATCCCTTTGCTCACTACAGCAGCACTGTACACGAAACACGTAAGAGACAGTCCCTGCTTAACAGAGCTTAGAATCTATTCAGGAGAGACAAACAGGACAAATAAGTTATTAGGGAGTTATTTATTGTGAGAGCGATTAAAACAGACATGTGTACCGAACAGGTTTTTAGCCTAGATTTGAAGACGGCCGAGACGGAGCTTGATGTACTGATTCAGGAAGTCTATTCCAGGCAGCAAGATGAAAGGAACGGAGTCTAGAGTTGGCAGCGGAGTTGAAGGATACAGATAGGCGAGACTTACCTGATGACCAGAGTTCCCAGGAAAGAGTGTACAGAGAAATAACAGTGGAGAGATACTGAGGAGCTGTCCAACGAAATCACTTGTAAGTCAGTTAGAGGAGTTTCAACTGTATACGCAAAAGGATAGGGAGCGTTAAAAGTACTCGAGTATGTTGTAAATATATGCTATTGGGCCTTTTCGAACTCTGTCTCCAGGTCGCTGCGTCAATCGTCTAGGGAGCTGGTGTGGCGGTTGAAGAGCAGCATTCAACGCCGTTTGCATCTTGTTGTCCGGCAAGTTCACATCTCTTCTACCTCAAGCGGTTTTAATCGTGCCTTGTGGCTTTCTATGGGTCTGGACGGGTTTTACAACTGCTCCCCATCGTGGATTGCCTAGGCGATAGCTGTTCCAGTCACTCTGTTCCATCTCAGCATCTGGAATTTCCCTCAGACCGGCCTCTCTAGGAAAGCCAACTTCAGAACTGCCACATACTACCTACAGTCCATCATAACAACATGTCCATGGATCTGTTTAGTCTCTAATACCCTTTCCCACTTTCTTCTTTCCCAGTTCCTTCTATCCTATTTTATGTAATTGTAATTGTATATCCACAGGTCTGGCGATCGCCTTATCGGTACATTGTAAGCCACTTTGAGTCCGCATACATGTGGAAAAAAGTGGGGTATAAATGTGCATAAATAAATAAATAAATAGTGCGAGTACCCTCACGTTTGCAGAAAACATAGAAGCCGTCTAGAATTAGTAACATACAGGGAAAGCGAATACAGTGCAACTAGCATATGTGCTAATTATGGTTGGCTCCAGCACATTCGTGGTCATCCATTTTGGCGTAGCTACGTGGGGCCACGGGGGCCTGGGCCCCCATAGATTTGGTCCTGGACCCCCTGCCGACGACCCTCTCGACCCCCCTCCCACCGCCAACCCTCCCCCGCCATCGCCGTTGTCACTTACCTTTGCTGGCAAGGGACCCCAATCCCCGCCGGCCGAGGTCCTCTTGCTTCCCGCACATTGGCGGCAACGGTGATGGCGGGGGAGGGTTGGCGGTGGGGGGGCAAAGTTGGTGGTGGCAGTGGCGGGGGGGGGGTCAGCAATGGCGGGGGGGGGGGGGGGTTGGCGGCACCGGGGGGAGCTAAAATGTGCCCCCTCACCTGGGCTCTGGACCCCCCTCCCACCGAAGTCTGGCTACGGCCCTCCATTAACTCACTGGCAGGGTTCCCTCTACAGGTGCTGTTTGCAGTTGCAAGCGACACTGTCCACCAGTGTTATCAACATCGATATTGGCCTTTTCTTCTGCTGTAGGGAGCATTTTGGTTGGATAGCGAAAGCTTTGCATCTCCTCACCCTTTGGCCTTCACCAGGCAGATTCCATTCCAGGCTCTTGCCAGTAGCAGATATGCAAAGTTACACGGAAATCGTAGGGCTCTGCATGGTAAGATGTTCATTTTGTTTATTTTTTCGTTCCTTTGCCCTTCTCTTATTTCATTTGATGTTGATTTTGATTTATTTGATTTCAAAGAAAATAATGAACAAAACCCCTCGCTTGCTGTACTTTATCAGGCTTTCTTTCATCATGTAGGGACCCCCAAATGATCTCAACACAAACAATAACTGGATAAGTCCTGTGAAGTGGAGCGGGGGAGGAGGGGAGAATTATCTCCAAGGCCATCACTTTATGTCTGTCTGGTCTCTGGGTATTGCCTTGGGGGTGAATGGATATGAATAGGTCCAGTGCGCACCTAAAGAGGTAACTGGAACTCCAAGTTAATAGTAACCCAACAGGGTCAATCTTCAGAAATATACATCTGTATGAACAATTGAAGTAGTTCCATTTCTCCACAGGACACAAGATATTATTTCCAATAGCATTCCTCTTCCCACTGTCATGAAGTCTACAGTCTTCCTTATACTGCGCCCAGGGCCGTGCCAAGGGTCTGTGGCACCCCCCTGCAGAAGATCAGTTGGCACCCCCAGCGCCCCCCGCAGATGAACAATTGGCGAGTGCGCTGCTCCTCCCCCCATGAAAATGATCGCTGCCCTCCCATCCACGCTCCTCTCTCCCCTCCCCTCCCACTCCCATGTCCCAACTGCCCGCCCTCTTCTCCCCCCCTCAAGATCCCTTTTAAATTTACCTCCGTCCGGCAGCGAAGGCGCAGCATCAGTGAAGGAGGCGGCGCTCCCAACATCTCTACTAGTCTTCCCTTCGCTCAATGTCCCGCCTTCTTCTGACGTAATTTCCTTGACGTCAGAAGAAGGCGGAACACTGAGCGAAGGGAAGACTAGTAGAGACGTCGGGAGCGCCGCCTCCTTCACTGACGCTGCGCCTTCGCTGCAGGACAGAGGTAAATTTAAAAGGGATCTTGTTGGGGGGGAGAAGAGGGCGGGCAGTTGGGACATGGGAGCGGGAAGGCGAGGTAAGCATGGTGCAGCGGGGCGCCCCCCAGAGGATGACGCCCTCCTGCTGTGCTTACCTCGCTTACTGGGTTGGCACGGCCCTGACTGCGCCAGGCACATAGCCAGACCTCTCTGGCTATGGTTTTTGGGGAGGAGGCCTGAGCCCAAACTGTGGAGGGTGCACATTTTGCCCTGCCTCAACCTCACATACATGGACAGGTGGAGGTCCCCATGCCCCCCCAGAAGAAGCTTTCCTCCATCGATGTTTGCTGCCACGCTGCCTGCCCTGTCCCCCCCCCCACACACACACACACATACATGCTTGTTTTTAATGAAATCGAACATGCATGAGGTTTCATGCATGCTCAATTAAATTTCACTAAAACTGAGCATGCATGTGGGGGTGGGGGAGTGGGGGGAGGGGAGGAAGCACGGCAGGCAGTGCAGCAGTGGACATCGCTGAAGGAAGGCTTTTGCTGGTGGAGCTTGAGGAGCCTCACCAACCAAACCAGCAGACCTTGGGGGGAAGGGGGACCAAATCCAAACTGGGGGAGGGGACCAGGCCCCTAAGGCCCCCCTCCTTGACTATGCCACTGCACTGTGCACATTCACTCTTTACAGGCTGTACAGGTAGGTTCCTGCGACTCTGCTTTCTTGAATTCAGACAGTCTTCATTTCTACCACCTCCACCTAGAGACTTCCATGATTTCACCACCCTTTCCATGAAGACGTATTTCCTCAGGCTACTTCTGAGTTTGTCCCCTTTCACCTTTATCCTATGCCTCTTCATTCTGAAGCTTTTTTTTTACAATTAAGAGACCCACCTCCTGTGCATTTATGCCGTGGAGGTATGTCTTTATCGTATCTTCCTTCTCCCGCTTTTCTTCCAAAGTATACGTGTTGAGATCTTTAAGTCTGTCCCCATACGCTTTATGACAAAGACCACTGACCATTTTAGTAGCTGCCCTCTGGACTGGCTCCATTCTGTTTATATCTTTATGAAAGTGCTTCTCCAGAATTTTACACGATATTCTAAATGAGGTCTCACCAGAGTCTTATACAGGGACATCATCACTTCCTTTTTCCTACTGGCCATTCCTCGCCCTATGCACCCAATCATCCTTTTAGCTTTTGTCGTCACCTTTTCCATCTGTTTGACCACCTTAAGCTCATCACATAATCACACCCAAGTCCCACTTCTCTTTTGTGCACAAAAGTTCGTCACCCCCTAAACTGTAACTCTCCCTTGGGATTTTGAGCTTGCATTTTTTTAGCATTAGATCTTGAGTTACTTCCTGTTTTCGATGTACACATAGTCAGTG
The DNA here is from genome assembly GCF_901765095.1 of Microcaecilia unicolor. NCBI lineage: Eukaryota > Metazoa > Chordata > Amphibia > Gymnophiona > Siphonopidae > Microcaecilia > Microcaecilia unicolor. The sequence goes on along the minus strand of NC_044037.1, from coordinate 6,759,042 downwards.
GCGTACCAAGGGGGGGCGGTGGGGGTGGTCTGCCCCAGGTGCATGCCGCTGGGGGGTGCCGCGGCGCGTGCCTGCTCCGAGTTCGCTAAACTTCTTTCCTCGTTCGCTGCAGCTCCCTCTGCCCCGGAACAGGTTATTTCCTGTTCCGGGGTAGAGGGAGCTGCAGCGAACGAGCAAAAAAGTTTAGCGAACTCGGAGCAGGCGCGCGCCGTGGCACCCCCCCCAGCGGCGTGCACCCGTGGGGGATGTCATTTCGCCGTAGGGGGGGGAAGGTGTAATTTAGTGGGGGGGGGGGTGCATCGGCGCTCCGCCCCAGGTGTCATCCAGGCAAGGAACGCCACCGCACATAGTAATAAGGAGCACCTTGGACTGGCAGTGCAGTCTCCAGAGGTTCAACCCAAAGTTAGAAGAAACAAAAAGAGATGGAATGAAAAAAAAGTGAGAAATGAGATTTGCAGTGCCAGGGTCCAAGGCACCTATTATTATGTGTCCATCAAAAGGGGAAGCGGAGAAGTAACTCTCCATCACTGACTCCAATGTGGGCTGAATTTCGAGCTGTTCTGCTTCTGGCAGACAAATTCAGTGGAAAAACATTCATTCATTGGTAATCAGAAAGGGCCCATTTGGTTCAGCGAGACAAATGCATCCAACACACTGTACTTCAGGGAAGCTCTGAATTGGATCCCACTTTTCTCTAGATATCAGCCAAAAATAGTCTTTGAACGTTGTCAGCTAAGGATAGGTAACCACAAAAGTTTCATTTCACGTGTCATTTAGAAGAATGTTCATTCTGTCCGAGGGTCCTGCCCCCTTGTGTCATCATGGGAGATGACACAAAACAAAATTTTTCTGCCTCCTTATGATCCAGTCGCCACCACCACCATCCCTGACCCCTACCATCCAAGCCTTCCCTCCCCTTGGGTCTACCTCCCTGGTGATCTAGTACCGCTAGTAGCGTGAGGCTATGGAGGAAGGTCCCAGCCCTGGACAGGAGCAGATCAGCATTGCAGTGATCAGAGGAGATGTTCATTGACACTGCCTAGTTAAAGATGGCTGAATAAACCCTCCCAGCCCACTGAACGGGGTTTAAGTAGATACAAAGCTCTCCTGATTAACATAAGAATATAAGAGTAGCCATACTGGGTCAGACCAATGGTCCATCTAGCCCAGTATCCTGTTTTCCAAACAGTAGCCAAGCCAGGTCATAGGCAGAAACCCAAAGAGTAGCAACATTTCATGTAGAACCCCAAAGAATAGCAAGATTCCAGAATCCTAAAGAGTGACAAGATTCCATGCAGAACCCCAAAGAATAGCAAGATTCTGGAATCCTAAAGAGTGACAAGATTCCATGAAGAATCTCAGAGTAGCAACATTCCATGTAGAACCCCAAAAAACAGCAAGATTCTGGAATCCTAAAAAGTGACAAGATTCCATGTTGAACCCCAAAGAATAGCAAGATTCTGGAATCCTAAAAAGTGAAAAGATTTCATGTAGAACCCCAAAGAACAGCAAGATTCTGGAATACTAAAAAGAGACAAAATTTCCATGTAGAACTCCAAAGAATAGCAAGATTCTGAAATCCTAAACAGTAACAAGATTCCATGTAGAACCCCAAATAATAGCAAGATTCTGGAATCCTAAAGAGTGACAAGATTCCATGCAGAATCTCAGAGTAGCAATATTCCATGTAGAACCCCAAAGAATAGCAAGATTCTGGAATCCTAAAAAGAGACAAAATTTCCATGTAGAACCCCAAAGAATAGCAAGATTCACGAATCCTAAAAAGTGACAAATTTTTCATGTAGAACCCCAAAGAACAGCAAGATTCTGGAATCCTAAAGAGTGACAAGATTCCATGCAGAATCTCAGAGTAGCAACATTCCATGTAGAACCTCGAAGAATGGCAAGATTCTGAAATCCTAAACAGTAACAAGATTCCATGTAGAACTCCAAATAATAGCAAGATTCTGGAAACCTATAGAGTGACAAGATTCCATGCAGAATCTCAGAGTAGCAACATTCCATGTAGAACCTCGAAGAATGGCAAGATTCTGAAATCCTAAACAGTAACAAGATTCCATGTAGAACTCCAAAGAATAGCAAGATTCTGGAAACCTATAGAGTGACAAGATTCCATGCAGAATCTCAGAGTAGCAACATTCCATGTAGAACCCCAAAGAATAGCAAGATTCTGGAATCCTAAAAAGTGACAAAATTTCAATGTAGAACCCCAAAGAATAGCAAGATTCTGGAATCCTAAAAAGAGACAAAATGTCCATGTAGAACCCCAAAGAATAGCAAGATTCTGGAATCCTAAAAAGTGACAAAATTTCCATGTAGAACCCCAAAGAACAGCAAGATTCTGGAATCCTAAAGAGTGACAAGATTCCATGCAGAATCACAGAGTAGCAACATTCCATGTAGAACCTCGAAGAATGGCAAGATTCTGAAATCCTAAACAGTAACAAGATTCCATGTAGAACTCCAAAGAATAGCAAGATTCTGGAAACCTAAAGAGTGACAAGATTCCATGCAGAATCTCAGAGTAGCAACATTCCATGTAGAACCTCGAAGAATGGCAAGATTCTGAAATCCTAAACAGTAACAAGATTCCATGTAGAACTCCAAATAATAGCAAGATTCTGGAAACCTATAGAGTGACAAGATTCCATGCAGAATCTCAGAGTAGCAACATTCCATGTAGAACCTCGAAGAATGGCAAGATTCTGAAATCCTAAACAGTAACAAGATTCCATGTAGAACTCCAAAGAATAGCAAGATTCTGGAAACCTATAGAGTGACAAGATTCCATGCAGAATCTCAGAGTAGCAACATTCCATGTAGAACCCCAAAGAATAGCAAGATTCTGGAATCCTAAAAAGTGACAAAATTTCAATGTAGAACCCCAAAGAATAGCAAGATTCTGGAATCCTAAAAAGAGACAAAATGTCCATGTAGAACCCCAAAGAATAGCAAGATTCTGGAATCCTAAAAAGTGACAAAATTTCCATGTAGAACCCCAAAGAACAGCAAGATTCTGGAATCCTAAAGAGTGACAAGATTCCATGCAGAATCACAGAGTAGCAACATTCCATGTAGAACCTCGAAGAATGGCAAGATTCTGAAATCCTAAACAGTAACAAGATTCCATGTAGAACTCCAAAGAATAGCAAGATTCTGGAAACCTAAAGAGTGACAAGATTCCATGCAGAATCTCAGAGTAGCAACATTCCATACTACCAATTCCAGTGCAAGCGGTTGCTTCTCATGTTTGTCTCAATTGCAGACTGTGGACTTTTCCTCCAGGAATTTGTCCAAACCTTTTTTTAAACCCAGATACGCTAAGCGCTGTTACCGCCTCCTCCGGCAAAGAGTTGCAGAGCTAACTCTTCGTTGAGTGAAAAAAATATTTTCTCCTATTTGTTTTAAAAGTATTTCCATGTAACTTCCTCAAGTGTCCCCTAGTCTTTGTACTGTTGGAAGCAGTAAAAAATTGATTTACTTCTACTGGTTCTTAAACCCTTCAAAAATCTACCTCTTAGTTTATGGTAATCTCCTGGTCCCCTTTTTGGTTTTGTGGTCTCATCAGATTTATAACCGAACAACAGAGGACACATAAAACAAATAGTAGTGAGGGCAGCCTAGACATCAGAGCTCCTGATTTATGGAGCTCAGTGTGATGCACTGGGTGGGGTGCCAGCTACGAAAGCCATTTTTCTTACGTGCTGTTCCTAATACAATGGCAGCCGACATCTTTCCTAAGTGAAAGAAAAACCATATGGCTTGTAATATGTGAAGCATGTGTGTATGGAACAGACAAGGGACAGACAGATGGGTGAGAAGAGAAGCCGGAGAGGCCTAAACCCAGCATAGAGTAAGGAACAGAAAACTTAGCTGGATAAATCATTCATGTGTGCTTTGTTGAGAGAAATGAACAAGGACAGGGAGTGTTGTTTATTTAGTTGGGGCCAGGGGTAGCTTTTGCCTAGCTTGGAAATGGAAAATAAAGGAAAAAAACAACTCCGAAAGTCTGAGACTTGGCACTGAAGGATCCGATGCAATATTGAAAGTAATTCACATTCACTAATTATCGAAGGAACTGGGCCTGCCATTCTCCCCTCAGAGGAAACTCTGTTTTTGACACAGATATTGATGTTTTCATTGCCTCCCTTACAGTGTGACCAGCTGTCATGAAACCAGCAACTTCCCAGCTGTGATCTTAATTGGTTCAATTAATTAAGATCATTGCACTTCCTCCGTAGTTTTGGTACACAGGGTAGGCAGGCGGCTCTTCCTCACCCTTCCTCATTCTGATGATTTATCACCAAGCATGGAGAGGAACACACAGACATCTTTCTAACCCCCCCCCCCCCCCCCCTCCACCGTCAGCAGCAACAGCAGAAGCCATTCTTAGGTCTGTGTTGAAACAGCAGACCCAAGGGCTATGATGCCCTCCCAGTACTTTTGCAGGAATGTTTCTGAGGTTCTCTTGACATTGTTGGAGAGTTCAGTATGTCAGAAGCCTAGTTGAGATATATTGCTTATAAAATAAGGCACTGCACAGGGTCAGCCCTTATTTTGCATCCCAGGGTTCACCACATGGGGTCAGGTGCCATGTTGCAAGATGGCAGTGTGGAGGCAGGAGCAAATGGTCATTGTTCCTGTCTCTCATCTTAAAGGAGAGTGAGGGGTGTGAGAGGTACAGGTCTGGAGAGTCCAGGGGGACCCATGTGAGGGGTGGGGTCCATTAGACCCCTAGGAGTTTTAGTTTAGGTGTCGGGGTAAAGAGATTAGGGATGGGCGGGGATGTCCAGCTGGAGGGGAGAGGGTACACTAGACCACCTTGGATAATTTTGGGGTGTTCGGTGGGGGGGGGGGGGGGGGATGGGAGATGACAGGGAGTCTGGCGGACTTTGTGGGTTTTTTTCTGTCACCTTTCCTGTCAGTTCATGAGCCAATCCCAACTCACGAACCGACAGGAAGGCAGACACTTTACTCTGCAGGTTGCCATGTGTGGTGTGTGCTTTTGTTTCAACACAGTGGCAATTTGCCTGCTCTTTCCTTATAACACTGGGGAGCTAAAATTTGCATTAGGCTTACGTTATCAAGCCATGTGATAAATGTTAACCCCCAGTTCTAATGCAAGCTTTCTGCATTGGCCCCTGAATTACTCCCCTCTGCGTTGAAGTTAAGACAGCCCCTGAGTGGGGCTTGGAACTAGTTACCACTGGTTTCATGTCTTATTCCTGCTTTTCGGTTGTTCGATACTACATAGGAATTCTGCAGTCCTCTCATCTCAGTCTAGACCTGTGTAACGACTGAGGCAGCTAATCTATCTGGCTATTCCTTCCTCAAGCAGTGGATTAGCGTAAACCTGTCTCCTGAGTTCACTGGCTGGTGAGGACACAGGAAAGGTCAGTTCACATCAACTGGGGATTAGTGAGAAGAGGCTCACCACAGGTATTGATAGCTCTCGCCTGCTCTCGGTCCTCGCCCCTTCCAAGTGAAAAGATGAAACAAATTAAGGATCAGATAAAGTCTCAGGTTTGTAATTCTAGGATGTGGTTAATTCCTGCCTCTTTGAACAGCACAGGGAGGTCCAGATGGGAAGTCAGAGCTCCATTAATGGGGTCACTGCTGATTCCACATCAGGAGGCTGTGAGCACCAAGAGTTCAATTAGGAGAAGAATAAAAATAAGCTCACAAACAAAGATTAATTATTGAACTTATTTCTTTGTGAATTGAGTGTCACATGTATGATTATCTCCCAGTTGGTGAGATGTCATATGTGTGTGCCCGATGCAAAGAGCTCCTACCTCTCAGAGAACGTGTCCGTTCTCTTGAGGCTAGAGTAGCAGACTTGGTGGAGCTGAGGGAGACAGAGAGGTACATAGAGGAGACCTACATGGATGTTGTAGAGAAGTCCCACCTCCAGTCTGGTAGCCCCTGTGCTACCTTGGAGGATGGAGGTCTCCTAGAAGGTGAGCATCACCCTGGTGAAGTAGGAAGTACTCCTGTAGCCAGGACCTGCCCACCAGGGGATATACTATCCTCTCACACCAAGGATATGTCTCTAAGTGCTGCCCAGGAGGGAAAGGTTAGGACAGCTGTTGTAGTTGGTGATATGATCATTAGGCATATAGATAGTTGGGTGGCTGGTGGTTGTGAGGATCGCCTGGTGACTTGCCTGCCTGGTACGAAGGTGGCAGACCTCACGCGTCACCTAAATAGGATTTTAGATAGTGCTGGGGAGAAGCCGGCTGTCTTGGTACATGTGGGTACCAATGACATAGGAAAATGTGGGAGAGAGGTTCTGGAAGCCAAATGTAGGCTCTTAGGTATAAAGCTCAAATCTAGATCCTCTATGGTAGCATTTTCTGAAATGCTACCCGTTCCACACACAGGGCCCAAGAGACAGGCAGAGCTCCGGAGTCTCAATGCGTGGATGAGACGATGGTGCAGGGAGAAGGATTTTAGATTTGTTAGGAACTGGGCAACATTCTGGGGAAGGGGGAGCCTATTCTGAAAGGATGGGCTCCACCTTAACCAGGGTGGGACAAAGTCAACATGGATTTAGTGAAGGGAAATCTTGCCTTACCAATCTACTACATTTCTTTGAAGGGGTGAGCAAACATGTGGATAAAGGTGAGCCGGTTGATATTGTGTATCTGGATTTTCAGAAGGCGTTTGACAAAGTACCTCATGAAAGACTCCAGAGGAAATTGGAGAGCCATGGGATAGGAGGTAGTGTTCTATTGTGGATGAAAAACTGGTTAAAAGAAAACAGAGAGTAGGGTTAAATGATCTGTATTCTCAACGGAGAAGAGTAGTTAGTGGGGTTCCCCAGGGGTCTGTGTTGGGACTGCTGCTTTTTAACATATTTATAAATGACCTAGAGATGGGAGTAACTAGTGAGGTAATTAAATTTGCGGATGACAAAAAGTTATTCAAAGTTGTTAAATTTCAAGAGGTTGTGAAAAATTACAAGAGGACCTTATGAGACTGGGAGACTGGGCGTCTAAATGGCAGATGACGTTTAATGTGAGCAAGTGCAAAGTGATGCATGTAGGAAAGAGGAACCTGAACTATAGCTACGTAATGCAAGGTTCCACATTAGGAGTCACGGACCAAGAAAGGGATCTAGGTGTCGTTGTTGATAAGTACATAAGTAATGCCATACTGGGAAAAGACCAAAGGTCCATTGAGCCCAGCATCCTGTCCCCAACAGCGGCCAATCCAGGTCAAGGGCACCTGGCAAGCTTCCCAACATACAAACATTCTATACATGTTATTCCCGAAATTGTGGATTTTTCACAAGTCCATTTAGTAGCGGTCTATGGACTTGTCCTTTAGGAAACCGTCCAACCCCTTTTTAAACTCTGCCAAGCTAACCGCCTTCACTACATTCTCCGGCAACAAATTCCAGTTTAATTATGCATTGGGTGAAGAAAAATGTTCTATTTGTTTTAAATTTACTACACTGTAGTTTCATCGCATGCCCCCTAGTCCTAGTATTTTTGGAAAGCGTGAACAGACGCTTCACATCCACCTGTTCTTTGGCACTCTGAAAGGCCGGTGATCAGAAGCAAATGTGGGCATTACAGGCTATTAGTGCCATACTAGCGCCCATGTTTGCTCCTGCCCCATGATTGGAGCTGGCAAGTGTGTGAATCAAGATGCTCGCCAACTCTGACCGCAAGTAGCATGCAAATACATGCTAAACAGGGCATTACCTATTCCTCCCCAATGCTGAGCAGGCAGTGTGCGTAGCCAGGCACACAATTTTGGGTGGGCCTGGGCCCAAGATGGGTGGGCAGAACTCCGCCTTGTCCCACAAGTAATTTGGTCTCTCTCTCTTGCCTGCATGCCATATGGTCTCTCAAACATCTCCCTCCCCCGCATACCTTTTAAATAGCAGATTTTCACTGGCAACGAGCAGCAACTAATACACAGTGCTCATGTTGGCCCCACAGCCTTCCCTCTGATGCAACTTCCTGTTTCTGCATAAGCAGGAATACATCAGTGGGAAGGCTGAAGGGCCGGTGCGAACAGTATGTATCAGTCGCTGCTTGTAGCAGGCAAAGATCTGCTATTTAAAAGGTATGCAGGAGGGACAGTTTGGAGTTTTCGGCTGGTGGGGCTTGAGAATCCCTGCCAGCCACATTCCAGAGCTGCTATTGGGTGGGCCTGAACCCAAAGTGGACGGGCCTTGGCCCACCCGGGCCCACCCTTGGCTACGCCACTGATTAGCACTGCTCCTGCGGTAAACCCTATGCCAGTTTGGAGTTGGGATTAGGGTTTGCGAAGCATTGGAGAGGAATAGGTAATGCCCTGTCCAGCATGCTTACAGACCCCATTTCTCACACACAAGGGTCCCCCCCTAACTCCCCTGGACAAGTTTCCCTGGTGGCACAGTGGCTTTCTCCCTTCCCCCACCCCTGACCCCTCCTCCCCGACACAAGGGCATAAGAGCACTGGAAATACATTGGACCTCTAGTCCCCCTAACCCCCCCCCCCCACAAAAAAATTCTCCTTGATGGAGTAGTGGGCAACTCCACCCCTACCCCCACCCACCCTGGTGGCATAGTACCCCCCAACTCCCCCGGCACCTTTATAAGGGAGCACTCCCTCCTCCTGGGGCGCTGCCTTCAAAATGGTGGTGCTCTTCCCTGCCCAGTGCATCCTGGGATGCCCTGGCAGGGCTTCAGTAGCATATAAGGGCAGAAGGAGGGAGAAAGCCACTGGGCCACCAGGGAAACTTTTCTGGGGGAGATAGTGGGGCTGAAGGTCCACCGGACCTCCATCCCCTTGCATGCTCTGGATCACCTCCTGTTTGACAGGTCTGTGCTTTTTATTTATTTTTGTTTTTGACAGCCCAGACCTGTCAAACAACTTCTGCGGGAGGTCCAAGGCACAATCCTCCCGCAGAAGTACCCCCATGATCGAAGGTAATAGAGCGCATAAATTTGCACGCTATCAGCTTCGATCAAAAGGGTATTTCCCCGTGCTGTTCCAGCGCTAATTTTACAAAACTGTTTGGAATAGTGCGGGAAAATTGATCATCGGCGACAGAGAGCGGTACTACCTGCTGTGCTGTACACTTTCCGGATTCATGTCCTCCGGAAGCCAAAGCAGGATCTTGATCGGCACTGTGGCTCTGCTCCCTGGGCTGTAGATTCGTTGCAGACAATTTTGCACAAAAAATTGTTCCCCGAGTCTTAAAACTGAGCAGCAAACTTTTCCTAACATTCAAAGATAATGACATAATCCTCAGATATCTGCAAATACATTTATTTCAATGCATTTCTGACAGGGAATGTTCTCAGCATTTGAGCAGAAGAATAATTTCTGTCCTTGAAATGAATTCTTATCTTAGAAACGGGGCTTTGGATAGATCACGGGAAAACACTGATTTCTATCGTTTACATTTGCTTTGTGCAACACCATCTCAAGCTGCTCTTGTGTAATTAGATTTCTTTTTCTTATCCATAGTCATGTCAACCCGGCTTCTTACATCTGATTTCTTGTCCACTCCCCTTATTGTTTAAGATTAGATCAGCCTGTGAGACAGAACTGATTGTGCTGAGCTCAAAGACATTTACATGAAGTAAAAGCAGACCCAAGGATTCCATAACACTGGGACATAGCACTTGTCACCTCTAGGACACAGGGGATGGACACAGAGAAACAGAGCCTGTCACCTCTAGCACAGAAGAGATCAAGGGATGGACACATGGATACAGCCTGTCACCTCTAGGACTGGAGAGCTACTACTACTACTACTTAACATTTCTAGAGCGATACTAGGGTTACGCAGCGCTGTACAGTTTAACAAAGAGGGATCTTCCTCCACTCCCATCCCACTATCTGTTGGAGTTCCCCAGGAATCTGTCCTTGGACCCCTTCTCTTCTCAATCTACACCTCTTCCCTAGGCTCACTGATCTCATCTCATGGTTTTCAGTATCATCTTTATGCTGATGACACCCAGCTATATCTCTCCACACCAGACATCACCGCGGAGACCCAGGCCAAGGTATCGGCCTGCTTATCCGACATTGCTGCCTGGATGTCCAACCGCCACCTGAAGCTGAACATGTCCAAAACCGAGCTCCTCGTCTTTCCACCTAAACCCACTTCTCCTCTTCCTCCACTCTCTATCTCAGTTGATAACACCCTCATCCTCCCCGTCCCATCTGCCCGCAACCTAGGAGTCATCTTCGACTCCTCCCTCTCCTTCTCTGCGCATATCCAACAGACTGCCAAGACCTGTCGCTTCTTCCTCTTCAACATCAGCAAAATTCGCACTTTCCTCTCTGAGCACACCACATGAACTCTCGTCCACGCTCTCATTACCTCTCGCCTTCACTACTGCAACTTACTCCTCACTGGCCTCCCACTTAGCCATCTATCCCCCCTTCAATCCATTCAGAACGCTGCCGCACGTCTTATATTCCGCCAGAACCGATATACTCATATCACCCCTCTCCTCAAGTCACTTCACTGACTTCCGATCAGTTACCGCATACAATTCAAGCTTCTCCTCCTTACCTACAAATGCACCCGGTCTGCGGCTCCTCACTACCTCTCTACCCTCATCTCCCCCTATGTTCCCGCCCATAACCTCCGCTCACAGGACAAATCCCTCCTTTCAGTACCCTTCTCCACCACTGCCAACTCCAGGCTCCGCTCATTCTGCCTTGCCTCACCCTATGCCTGGAACAATCTTCCTCAACCCCTACGCCAAGCCCCCTCCCTACCCATCTTCAAATCTCTGCTTAAAACTCACCTCTTCAATGCTGCTTTCGGCACCTAACCTTTCGAGAAATATAGTATTCCCTATCAGATTGACTCTACATTTGTTTTTAGATTGTACACTTGTCTTTAGATTGTAAGCTCCTTGAGCAGGGACTGTCCTTCTTTGTTAAACTGTACAGCGCTGTGTAACCCTAGTAGCGCTTTAGAAATGTTAAGTAGTAGTAGTAGACAGTCCCTGCTCAAAGGAGCTTACAATCTAAAGGACGAAATGTCAAGTTGGGGCAGTCTAGATTTCATGAATAGAGGTGTAGTGGTTAGGTGCCGAAGGCGACATTGAAGAGGTGGGCTTTGAGCAAGGATTTGAAGATAGGGAGGGAGGAGGGCCTGGCGAATGGGCTCAGGGAGTTTATTCCAGGCATGGGGGTGAGGCGAGGCAGAAAGGGCGGAGCCTGGAGTTGGCGGTGGTGGAGAAGGGTACTGAAAGGAGGGATTTGTCTTGAGAGCGGAGGTTATGGGTAGGAACGTAAGGGGAGATGAGGGTACAGAGGTAAGGAGGGGCTGCAGATCGAGTGCAGGGGATGGACACAAGGATACAGAGCCTGTCACCTCTAGGACTATAGAGCATAGGGGACGGGCACAGAAAAACAGAGCCTGTCACCTCTAGGACTGGAGAGCTACTACTACTTAATATTTCTAGAGTGATACTAGGGTTACGCAGCGCTGTACGGTTTAACGAAGAAGGACAGTCCCTGCTCAAAGGAGCTTACAATCTAAAGGACGAAATGTCAAGTTGGGGCAGTCTAGATTTCCTGAGTAGAGGTAGGTGGTTAGGTGACGAAGGCGACATTGAAGAAGTGGGCTTAGAGCAAGGATTTGAAGATGGGCAGGGAGGGGGCCTGGCGTATGGGCTCAGGGAGTTTATTCCAAACATGGGGTGAGGCGAGGCAGAAAGGGTGGAGCCTGGAGTTGGCGGTGGTGGAGAAGGGTACTGAAAGGAGGGATTTGTCTTGAGAGTGGAGGTTATGGGTAGGAACGTAAGGGGAGATGAGGGTACAGAGGTAAGGAGGGGCTGCAGATCGAGTGCAGGGGATGGACACAAGGATACAGAGCCTGTCACCTCTAGGACTGGAGGGTTCATGCGTTAGATGTGGGGATACACAGTCTATAAACAGAAGAAATACCGTATTGGATCATATTAAGGCCCAGCATGCTACTACTACTTAACATTTCTAAAGCGCTACTAGGGTTACGCAGCGCTGTAGAGTTTAACAAAGAAGGACAGTCCCTGCTCAAAGGAGCTTACAATCTGCTCTCCCCAGTATTGGTAATCCAGGCCACAATGACCTAGTTAGATCCTAATGTATTGATAAAATTCCTTTTTCTCACAGCTAGTAATAAATTGTCACTTTCTAAAGTCTTCTTAATAATAGTTCATAGACTTTTCCTCTAGAAACATGCCTAAACCCATTTTAAACCTAACTCTGCTAACTGCTTTCACCACATCCCCTGTCAACAGATGCCACAGTTTAATTGTCTGCTGTATGAAAACCTGCTTTTTCTGATTTGATTTAAATGTGATGTCTGTTAGCTTCATGAAGTTTGTCCTAGTGAAAAGCTATGTAATCTTAACCTACTATTTACCAGTTGCCATCCACTTTGTGTAACTAGACCTCTATCATCATATCTCCAAACTGAAGAACCTCTGTAGCCTTTCCTCACATGGAAGGTGTTGCTATGCTGGGTCAGACCAAGGTCCATTGAGTTCTGGATTGCAAGTACCTGCTGAGATTTCAGGTACATTATATCCCTTGTTTCACTCTTGTCCACATGTTTATTAAACCCTTCAAAAATATCTGAAAGATTTGTAATTTATTTATTGGGATTTGGGATTTAATGCAAAACCTTTGCTAAATCCACCTTGGTCCTGCCCCAATTAATCTTTTTTTTGTTATGACCGTCAGTACATTTGTTCTTCAGAATAGTTTCTAACGGTTGTCCTGGCAGTTATGTAAAGTTGAAAAGAGAAATCTGTAACACCACATTTTAATGTCCTGCTCAATGTAACAAGTCTGCAATTTCATTTTTCAGAATGCTATGGTGCATACCATCTGGTCCTGGTGATTTGTTACTTTTTTATTCTTACAGTTTGCTCTATGCTATCTTCTTGGTTCACTATAGTTTGCTTTACTTCCTCTGACGCATCCCTTTCAAAGAATGTTTCTGGATGTAGGTTCCTTCACAGTAAAGACAAAAGCAAATCATTCATTTTTATTCTGCTATGGTCTTATCTTCTCTTTCTGCCCCTATTACCTTGCATTCATCCAGGGTTCCAACCACTACCCATCACAGGCTTCTTGCTCTGAATATACTTGAAAAAAAAAAAAGATTTTAGTTTGAGTTTGTGTCTGTATGGCAATTTTCTTTTCAAATTCTTGTTTAGCCTGACTTTATTATAAACTTTCTTCATTTGGATTTACATTCCAATTTTTGAAATATGTCCTTTCATCATTTTATTATTCCTTATTAATATTGTGCTTAAGCAATTCTATGGATGAAAGCAGATTTCAAACCAACACACATAATTCTTTTTTCTTTGTAATTGAAATTTCAAAACTTATTCAGTCCAATAATAGGAAGTACAAGAAAAGGAAAGAAAGCCAGTTTCAAAAACGCCAAAAAGAAACCTACAGCTTTAACATCGTCTTAGAAATCACAGATGGAAAATCTGGCCCCAGTGCTGCTAACTCTAGAAGCTGTCGCCACAGGCGACCGCCTAGTCTTTCCTAATGGTTACACCTGCCCTGGATGGAATGGAGTGGCAGTGGGAAAGAGACCTCGAGGGAACACACAGAGCAAAAATAAAGCTTTCTAGAGCATGTTCATTCCTTTACTGTAATGGTCTCTTAGAGGGATACAGCATTAAGCTTTCACCCTCAAAGTTTATGCTTTTCAGGACTGAGTTATGACCTCGTAAAGCACTGGAACTGAGTGATGCTGCTCCAGCGAGTCCGTTTTCCTGTAAGCTTGTGGTAAAAGGGGAACAAAAGTCCAAACATTAGATATTTTGTGTTAAAGCCCTTGTCAAGTATCTTTGAATAGCTGAGAAATTAAATCACAAGATATTAAAAGGTTGTACTCTCAGAAGGTGAGGGCAGAGCAGTGATGGATGTCCTGGCTCAGTGAAGCCCAGTGATTTTCATATGTGAACTGATAGACCGTCCTGTCTGTCTCCTGTTTGCCATTGATCTAATCTATAAGGTGCGTTGCAGAATTTAGGCTGAAGTATGAAGACATCTGTCTGTCAGTTACTGGGTATTTACAAGGCGTAAATATTCCAGCAGATTCTGCAGCTGATAGAGACCCCGAGTCCTGCTTAGACTCCAAATGTGCTCTGCTCTGTGTCTAGGAAGCTTCTCAGCTTCCCTTTCATTAAATTATAGGGGCCCCGTGAGCCATTGGGGTCTGGGGGAAACTAAGGGAAGCAGAGTTGATTTATCCTGGACCGGTACAGTGAAGGAAGCTAAACCCTCTAATTTGACATAATTCAATTACAAAGTACTCTAGAAGCCATATAAACACATTATAAAGCTTTCTGAGGAGGCTTTAAAATTCAGGGGGGAAAAAAAACAGGACTTCCTCACTGACCATTTTCCACACCCCCCTCCCCAGCCATTGTAGCTCCGGCTGTAGTGTACTGCAGAAAGCCCACAGCCCAGACCACTGACCATGGGCTCCTCTACATACCAAATCAAGAAAAAAGGGGGGGGGGGAGCAAGCAGATGACTAGGGATATGCATCCATTTTCTGTTGAAATAAATATAATGCAACAAAAAAAAAAAAAAACCCTCAGTTGCATTTCATTTTGTTACAGAACATAACAGACCTTCAGAATTTCAGGCCTTCTTGTTTCCTTTACATGTCAGAAATGAAAGAATCCTAAACTTTAAAATATGTTAAACTCTCTCCCCCCCCCCCCCCCCCCACACACACACACCCTCAGGCCTACCCCCAACCTCCCAGACCACACCGCAGTGGCGTAGCCACAGGTGGGCTTGGGTGGGCCAGGGCTCACCCATTTATGGCTCAGGCCCACCCAACAGTAGCACATGCTTAGAGGTAACTGGTGGGAATCCCAAGCTCCGCCAGCTGAAGATTTTCCCCTGATGGTAAATTAAACGCTACTCTCCACGACACCTGCGCATGCTCAGTTTTCAGTGCATGCCTGCTGCCAAGGTGGAAAGAAGCGTTTTCCCACCAGCTGAGATAAGATTTTTTTTTTTTGGGGGGGGGGGGGCAGAACACTTGGTGCCCACCCAATTCTTGCCTAGGCCCACCCAAAATTTGTTGTCTGTCTACGCCCCTGCCACACCGACTTCATTCATGGGGTACCCATAGCCCAGATACGCCTGGCTGCAAGGTCCCATTTTCCAAAACAGCACCAGGCAGCCCTTAGGCCTTGATGCAGATCTGCTCTTCAGCTGTCCGTGCTGTGCTCATACTTTAAACATATCTCAGTGCGATGCCTGTATGGGACTGTGATGAAGAGCTGCTCCAGCTGTCTGTGCTGTATTCATTCTTTATGGGGTAATTTTACATATAGAAAATAACTGTTATAAAATGATGCAGAGGTATGCACATGTAAGAGACACCTTTTACTCTTTCACAGTTCACACACAGGAGCTCCTGGGGGTATAGTTTGTGCAGAACAGGGCTGGAGTACTAAGTTCTCTGTGTGTGCACAGAGATCATGCATGGGATTATACCTGCCTCCGTACAAGTGTAAAGGTGCACCAGAGGCTTTGTGCATGAGTGAGGAGGCTCTTCTAAAGGCACGTAGATGGCTTGGTTGCCATTATTAAAAAATGAATATGGTTATTTGCTCTTATTGAAACTTGTTAGTGTGGATTGAGTTTATGAAATAGGCATAAAAGGGAAATGGAACTTGATATACCGCCTTTCTGAGGTTTTTGCAACTACATTCAAAGGTACTTATTTTGTACCTGAGGCAATGGAGGGTTAAGTGACTTGCCCAGAGTCACAAGGAGCTGCAGTGGGAATCAAACTCAGTTCCCCAGGATCAAATCCACTGCACTAACCACTAGGCTACTCCTCCACTGGCAACATTCCATCTAGAATCTCCAATGGTAGCAACATTCTCCGGACCACGTTGCTGATGTGCAAGGGCAGGCTTCTGTTTCTGTGAGTCTGACGTCAGACTCACAGAAACAGAAGCCAACGCGGACGCGTTGCTGATCTGGGACTTGACATGCCACCTTTCTGTGGTTTTTGCAACCTGCATTCAAAGTGGTTTACATAGTATATACAGGTACTTATGAGTACCAGGGGCAATGGAGGGTTAAGTGACTTGCCCAGAGTCAGGAGGAGCTGCAGTGGGAATCGAACTCAGTTCCCCAGGATCAAAGTCCACTGCACTAACCACTAGGCTACTCCTCCACTCATTCCACCAATAAGAGCCAACCTCATCAGTGATGTCACAATGGCTTGATTGCCCGATACAGTTCCTCAGGATCAAATCCACTGCACTAACCACTAGGCTACTCCTCCACTCATTCCACCAATAAGAGCCAACCTCATCAGTGATGTCACAATGGCTTGATTGCCCGATACAGTTCCTCAGGATCAAATCCACTGCACTAACCACTAGGCTACTCCTCCACAGAGTCCATTTTCAGCATGAGTGAGCCGGTACTGATATTCAGCAGCATTTCACCGAGCAGTGCCACTGAATGCCATCTACGACCACGCAGACGATCCGCTCAGACAGTTCTGGGGTGCGACAGGGTGGGGGTGGGGATTCAGGGAGGAGCCTGCAATTATAGAGGCTCAGGCCATGTTAAGTGCTGGTGCTGCACAGTGAAGTAGCCAGAAAGGACCACACAAAAGGCCACTGGACACCAGCAGTGAAGATCACCACCCACGTAACTCACATTCACAACAGCACCCCGTTCTCACTCAGATTCATAACAGTACCCTGTTCTTACTCACATTTATAGTGATTGATGTGCTTTCAAACCCTTAAACTACTACTACTACTACTTAACATTTCTAGAGTGCTACTAGGGTTACGCAGCGCTGTACAAATTAACGAATAAGGACGGTCCCTGCTCAGAAGAGCTTACAATCTAAAGGACGAAATGTCAAGTTGGGTAGATGAGATTTCCTGAGAAGAGATGAAGTGACTAGGTGCCAAAGGCGACATTGAAGAGGTGGGCTTTGAGCAATGATTTGAAGATGGGTAGGGAGGGGGCCCGGCATATGGACTCAGGGAGTTTGTTCCAAGCATGGGGTGAGGGCAGTTCTAGGAGCTGGTGTCTGAATTTGGGAGCCAATAGACTGCCCAGTTTGTAGAATAGCAGCGCTAGCGCCCGGCACTAATTGTCAATTATACATGTAAACACTGAACACTATTCTGTAAAGAGTAACGGGTGTAAATGTGGACCGCGTGGGATTACCAGCAAGTGGAAGACTCTGCCGAGAGGCTGTTGCACAGCGTATTGCTCTTTGTTGGTTTTATTTGAAATTACCTGCGACATCATTATCACACTGCATCATCCTTTGTGCCACTGTACTTAGAGCTGAGTGAAATTACCCCATACTATAACAGTTTCTGTTGGAAGGACAGTAATGGAAGTCAATCATGTGTGGGATAAACACAAAGGAATCCTGTTTAGAAGGAATGGTTCCATGGAATCTTAGGGGAGATTGGGTGGCGACGTCGGTAACTGGAAACAAAACGGGAACTGGGTAGACTTCTACAGTCTATGCCCTGATCGTGACTGAATAGATAAGGGATGGGCTGGAGTGTAAATTTAAGGGGCTTCGATGTTAGCTTCAGAACTTAGTACAAGAACAGTACTGGGAAGACTTCTACAGTCTGTGCCCTGAGAAAGGCAAGACAAATCAAACTCGGGTATACATATAAAGTATCACATACCATGCAAAATGAGTTTATCTTGTTGGGCAGACTGGATGGACCGTACAGGTCTTTATCTGCTGTCATTTACTATGTTACTATGTTATATGTAAGGAATATATCTGTATGTATAACAAAGTGTCGACACCAGTTCAAGGTCCTTGACTCTCTTTCACTGCTTTTTATACTTTGCTGCTAGGTTCGCCTTTTGCGTCACCTATAATGAGGTGCCGATTTACAGAACCGCCTCACAAGACCTGTTGAAGGCTGAAAGATAAGAACATAAGTATATACGTATTGCCATACTGGGACAGACCGAAGGTCCATCAAGCCCAGCATCATAGTAACATATAGTCCATCCAGTCTGCCCAGCAAGATAAACTCATTTTACATGGTATGTGATACTTTATACCCGAGTTTGCTTTGTCCTTGCCATTCTCGGGGCACAGACCGTAGAAGTCTGCCCAGCACTGTTCTTGTACTAAAAGTTCTAAAGATTCCGGAATCCTAAAGAGTTACAACATTCTGGAATCCCAATTAGTAGCAACATTCCATGTAGAACCCCAAAGAGTAACATAGTATCATAGTAAATGACGGCAGATAAAGACATGTACAGTCCATCCAGTCTGCCCAACAAGATAAGCTCATTTTACATGGTATGTGATACTTTATACCCGAGTTTGCTTTGTCCTTGCCATTCTCGGGGCACAGACCGTAGAAGTCTGCCCAGCAATGTTCTTGAACTTTCCATATTTATTCA
Source organism: Microcaecilia unicolor (assembly GCF_901765095.1). NCBI lineage: Eukaryota > Metazoa > Chordata > Amphibia > Gymnophiona > Siphonopidae > Microcaecilia > Microcaecilia unicolor. The sequence continues at coordinate 6,740,592 of NC_044037.1, read as the reverse complement.
GTTACGATCAGGGCATAGATCGTCGAAGTCTGCCCAGCACTATTCTTGGACTAAAAGTTCTAAAGATTCTGGAATCCTAAAGAGTTACAACATTCTGGAATCCCAATTAGTAGCAACATTCCATGTAGAACCCCAAAGAGTAACATAGTATCATAGTAAATGACGGCAGATAAAGACATGTACAGTCCATCCAGTCTGCCCAACAAGATAAGCTCATTTTACATGGTATGTGATACTTTATACCCGAGTTTGCTTTGTCCTTGCCATTCTCAGGGCACAGACCGTAGAAGTCTGCCCAGCAATGTTCTTGAACTTTCCATATCTATTCAGTTACGATCAGGGCATAGACCTTCAAAGTCTGCCCAGCACTGGTTTTGCTTCCCAATTACCAGTGTCCCCAACCAATCTCCACTAAGATTCTGTAGATCCATTCCGTCTAAACAGGATTCCTTTGTGTTTATCCCACGCACGTTTGAATTCCATTACCATTTTCATTATTCTAGAAATAAGCAGTGGATGTTTCCCAAGTCCATTTTAATAATGGTCTATGGACTTTTCCTTTAGGAAGCCGTCCAAACCTTTTATAAACCCCACTAAGCTAACTGCTTTTACCACATCCTCTGGCAACGAATTCCAGAGTTTAATTACACGTTGAGTGAAGAAATATTTTCTCCGATTCATTTTAAATTTACTACTTTCTCATTGCGTGCTCCCCTGGAGCAGGAGTCGCAATCAGGCACATTAATGTTTTGATTTAACCACTGAGTGAGATGCTGATGTAATACGACGCTTTCCATTATACCGATTTGGGTGACCCTGTGAGAAGGACGCCCATTTTGCGATTTGTGTCAAAAGATGGGCGTCCTTCTCTTTTGAAAATGAGCCTGATTGTGACATAGTAGATGACAACAGATAAAGACCTGAACTTTCCATCCAGTCACATTCATCAATTCATGATTAAACCCACAATGAATGCGGGGATGGTGCTGGGCAGACTTATACGGTCTGTGCCAGAGCCGGTGGTTGGGAGGCGGGGATAGTGCTGGGCAGACTTATACGGTCTGTGCCCTGAAGAGCACAGGTGCAAATCAAAGTAGGGTATACACATGAGTTTATCTTGTTGGGCAGACTGGATGGACTATGCAGGTCTTTTTCTGCCGTCATCTACTATGTTACTATGTTACTATGTTTTTGATCCTGGTCTTACTACATGATATCATACTATTAGGAGCTATGATGAGCAGAATATATATTTGGCATTCCAGAATACGCACATCTGAAGTGCGTAATAAATGCAAAGCTGCAAAGGTTCCTCCAGGTCCTAGTACCTTCTCGCTGCAAAATATTGATTCCGCTGCTAACCCATGCCTGGGATTGGAATTCCTATTCTTGCCTCTCCCACGTTTCTGCAATGAATTGCTATGATTTTCTCACTGCGTCAGGTGTAAAAATGGGTTTTTATGCCTGTATTAGGAAGCTGGCACTGAGCTTCAGCACAACTGGAACACTGGCCCCTGAGTTATCTCGAAATGAAGGCAGTCCTAGTCCTACCAAAGGAAAGCAGCGCTCATGAAGGACTATAGGTGGCAATGCAAGGCAGGCTAACAGTCTTTCCCCTTCTTTCTGTTGCTTTGACAGTCTCTTCCTGTCTGCATTTCAATTATGTGTTTGGCCAGAGTAATGCAAGTGCCTCTTGCTAACCTGCAGCTTGTCACAGGTTGGGATCTTCCTGTCTTTGGCACTGTTTCCTTCTTAAGTTTGTGCTTCTGTTTCTTCACTACACAAGTAGGATTCATTGAAAATTTCTAGATTTGTAGGTAGAAACCCCGTTATTATATTGTATTTTGTATAATTACGGTTTTAAGGCATTAGAGCACAGACTCTGCATGAATGATCTTAAGCCTCCTCATTCCTGAAACAGTGATTTCAGCAGAGTAACATACATAGTAGATGACGGCAGAAAAAGACCTGCACGGTCCATCCAGTCTGCCCAACAAGATAACTCATATGTGCTACTTTTTGTGTATACCCTACTTTGATTTGTACCTGTGCTCTTCAGGGCACAGACCGTATAAGTCTGCCCAGCACTAGCCCTGCCTCCCAACCACCAGCTCTGACACAGACCGTATAAGTCTGCCCAGCACTATCCCCGCCTCCCAACCACCAGCCCCGCCTCCCAACCACCGGCTCTGGCAGTAGTATGTTAATTTTCTAGCATGACCAGGCCATGGCCTAAGCATGTGTTTTTACATGTCACAAACTAGTCAGGCTGTATTTCCTCTTCTGTAATTGTGTCTGTACTGTTAAACTCTGTCCCTCTGATACCCCACCCCCACCCTGGCCGGTTAAATGCCTCATAACCGGCTATCTCCTGCTGAATATTGCTGGGTAGCAGCCAGTTGGTTATATTGGGCATTATAACTGGCTATCCACCAATTTTTCAGCCCCACTTTAGCGGCTCCTGCAATATCTGTGGCCAGTTTGAACATAATCGACTAAGTCTGAGTATTGACCTAGCTGATTATATTCAAACTGGCTAAAAATAAACCAGATAATCAATGCCAGTCACTGGAAACATCCCGGCATTGAATATCTGGGTTTACCACTGACCGCGGGAGTTAGCCTGGCCTACTCCCGTAGTCTGAATATCAGCCCCCTGTGTAATATATAAGCAGATACACCTTAAGAATTCATTGCAAAGTAGAACTCCAGATGGGCAACAGGAAAGGAAGTGCTGTCATTTTATCAACAGCCCTACGCAAATCACTGCTGCTGCCCAGTGCTCTCTATGCAGAAACACGGATGCACATTAAGGTGCGGGGCGGGGGAGGGTTCCGAGATGGGAACATGCCACCAGAGTCGGACCTTTGGGTGGGGGGGAGGAGCGAGAGAAAGAAAAAGACTGGATGTGGTTGATGGAAAAGAGAATACCTGATGAAAGTTTCATCATGAAACCATGGGGAGTGGAGACAAAGAGGGAGGGCAGAGATGCTGGACCACATGGGCTGAGGGAGAGCAGGGGAGAGACAGGGAGAGAATGCTAGCCTGGCTCTGGGGTTGGGACTGGGATGGGGTGCAGAAGGAAGAGAAGAGAGAGGGGAGGGAGGGACAAGGTGGGACACAGAATAGGGGGAACATTAGGGATGGAGGGACAAGACTGGAAAACAGTGTGAGAATGAGGTAGGGACAGAAAAAGAAGCAATGCTTGAAAACGGGGGGATATATGGAAACAGAGAGGCAAATCTAAGAAAACTTCCTGCTGAGTATATTTCTAAGCTACTGTCCAGGTGCATGCGCCAGTGGCATGGGTCGAAGGAGCATGACCAAGGAGCAGGTCATTCTCCTTGGGCACCTCCAGAGGCATTTCTTGGCTGTCCCTCTTGGCAGTTTTCTTTTCCCTTCTCAGTGTTTTTTCTTTTTAATATTTACCTCACTTGCTCTACACACTGTATCTTCCTCTATCCCAGTTTTCATTCATCCGCCCTCGTCTCTGCTGTCCCTTCTGACCTCCATCTGGTTGGCGTTTTCTTACACCAATTCCCCCTACACCTTTCCCCCCACCCATCACTGATTAGGCCCCTGGGTCTCAGCTCTGCTTTAGTCTCCTGAATGTTCGTTTGCCCCGCTACAAAGGTCCTTTAGTCTTTGACCTCATCCACTTACACTCCATTGACATTCTTTGTTTATTTATTTATTTATTTAGGTTTTGCTCACATCTTTTTCAGTAGTAGCTCAAGGTGAGTTACATTCAGGTACTCTGGATATTTCTCTGTCCCACCCTCCTCACAATCTAAGTTTGTACCTGAGGCAATGGAGGGTTAAGTGACTTGCCCAAGATCACAAGGAGCAGCAGTGGGATTTGAACCATTGCAAGACCGGTGCTCTAACCAGTAGGCCACTCCTCCACCCCAAAGAATCTTGTTACTCTTTGGGGTTCTACATGGAATGTTGCTACACTTTGAAATTCTGCATGGAATCTTGTTATTCTTTAGAATTCTAGAATCTTTATTTAGATTTTGCTCACGCCTTTTTCAGTAGTAGCTCAAGGTGAGTTACATTCAGGTACTCTGGATATTTCTCTGTCCCAGGAGGGCTCACAATCTAAGTTTGTACCTGAGGCAATGGAGGGTTAAGTGACTTGCCCAAGATCACAAGGAGCAGCAGTGGGATTTGAGGTGAATCAATCCTTGTGTAAATGTTCCCAAGTTGTTCTGATGCAGTTTGATATTTCCACAACTTTTGACACAGTTAATCCTGATATTTTGCTGTTTAAGTTATTTGAATTTGGAACAGGACTAGTTTTAAATTGGGTTGAAAATAAAAGACATTGCCAGGCATTTAAAGATGGTATTTTTCCTTCGGAATGGTCTCCTCCTTGTGGGGTTGCCAATTTCTCCTTTGTTATACAATTTGTATACAATTATTTGGAATAAAGGGGAAGAGATATTTTTATATGCTGATGATATCTTTCTGCTTATTCCAAATGAACATAGTTTATTACCACTTCCTAAGGTTGTAGGTGATATTTTGAAGAGGATAAAGAGTTGGTCTTCTAATTTCCATCTTAAGTTGAATATTGATAAAACCATGCTTCTTCAGTTTGGTTTAAATCAGGTTTCATTCTCAAATGCAGTAGTACTAGAAGATGGAACTTCCTTGAAAGTAGATGCAACTTCAAAGGTCTTGGGATGATTCTAGACTCCTGTATGAATATGGAATCTCAAAAATCAATGATCTAATGACAATTTTTTCTTTCAAACTTAGACAACTGAGGGCAATTCACACATATGTTTTTTCAAGAACATTCTAGAGTATTGGTTCAGACAATAAATTTGTCATCTTTGGACTATTATATTTCGCTTAAATTGCAGAAGAAACTTAACTTGATGATTCAAAATTGTAGCTAAACAACTTACCGAATACATCGATAAATTCTCAATCTTGCATGAATAACAATTGGGCTTTAGATCCCTCCACAGTACAGAAACTGTCCTAGTAACTCTCTTGGCCAAATTCAAAAAGGAAATAACATTAGGAAAAAACATCCTCCTCATGCAGTTCGACTTGTCAAGCGCATTCGATATGGTTGATCACTATATACTATTAAGAATACTCGACAAGATAGGTATCGGAGGGAATTTACTCAAATGGATCAAGGGGTACCTAACCACGAGATCATATCAAGTAAAGGCAAACTCAAACATATCACCACCGTGGAGTACCGACTACGGAGTACCCCAGGGATCACCTCTCTCACCCATCTTATTCAATCTAATGATGATCCCTCTTGCTAATGCCCTATAAAACCAAAACCACAATCCTTCTCTGTATGTGGATAATGTCACAATTTACATAATGTTCAATTCTAGCCCAACAGAAATTACCGATGCAAAAAAGAATAGTTTAAGCATAATGGATGCCTGGACACCAGCATTCAAACAAACTCAACAAGGAAAAAACTCACTGTTTTATTCTCTCATCCCACCACAGAACAAACCTCCCTACAACCATAAATACCCCGGAACATACTCTCCCAATCTCAGACAAACTGAAGATCCTTGGAATTACCATTGACACCAACCTAACCCTGGAGAACCAAGCCGCTGCCACTACGAAGAAAATGTTCCATGCAATGTGGAAACTCAAACAGGTTAAACAATTTGTCCCAAGGGAAACTTGGCTACCAATCAAGGAACGAATAGCCTTCAAAATTTGCACTCTGGTCCAGGGGCGTATCTGCATGGGGCCTCAGGGGCCTGGGCCCCCGCAGATTTCGCCCTGGACCCCCCTACCGCTGCCAACCCTCCCCCTCCGTTGTTGTTGCCTACCTTCGCTGGCGGGGGACCCCAACCCCCGCCAGCCGAGGTCTGCGTCCTCCTGCCGCTGCCGGCTGCCGGCTGCCGTTAAAAGAATTCCGTCAGCTGGCGGGGGACCCCCAACCCCCGCCAGCCAAGCCGAGGTCCTTTCATTTCTTCTTCAGTAAAGCTGGCGCCGAAAGTTTCTTCTGAGTCTGACGTCGCTGCACGTTGTACGTGCAGGACGTCAGACTCAGAAACAGAATGAGCTTCATTCTCCATCCGGCAGCGGCAGGAGGACGCGGACCTCGGCTGGCGGGGGTTGGGGTCCCCCGCCAGCGAAGGTAGGCGACAACAACGGAGGGGGGAGATTGTCAATGGCAGCGGCTGGGGGGAGGGGGATCGGCAATGGCGGCGGCGGCAGCGGCGGCGGGGGGGGCTATAATGTGCCCCCTCACTCTGGCCCTGGCCCCCCCTACCGCCGCAGTTCAGATATGCCCCTGCTCTGGTCCACAAAATAATCCATGGCCTGGCTCCAACCTACATGACCGAACTTATTGACTTACCAACTAGAAACACCATTGAATCAACGAGAAAATTTCTACCCTGCACTACTCAAAATGCAAAGGACTGAAATACAAATCAACATATGCACCCAGCTTTTCCTACATTTGCACCCAGCTCTGGAACGCATTACCAAGAAACATCTAAAATTCAAAAAAAACCTTAAGACTCATCTCTTCCAGAAAGCCTACCCCACAGACCCAAACTAATCCATGAATAATGTATCACATCTATCAAACTAAGAAATGAACAATACTCACTCCTATCCACATAATCTCATTCCTTCAAACTGCACGAATCAAACCACTCTCCAGTTATAATTAATTGTACTTCTACCCTGTATTCTACCTGTATTGGCCCAACAGAAGCTGTATTCTCTTCTCCGGAACCTTATCAACCACTTTGAACCTACTGTTACTCTATTTTCCACTCTGTATATATCCCCGGAGTTAGTACTCTCCTCTCCGGAACCTGTAAGCCACATTGAGCCTACTGCTATGCGGGAAAATGTGGGATACAAATGTAATAATAAATAAATAAATAAATACAGCAGCAAAATTCATATTTGGTACAACAAGATTTGATCATGTCTTTACTGTTAAAGCTTCACTGGCTCCCTGTGACAGAATGTGTTGATTTTAAGATTTGCTATATAGTTTACAAAACATTGTATGGACAGGTTCCTGAAGATTTTGTTTCTTTGATCTCATTATTAGGATCATCAGTTGCAGGGTGAAGTTATTTTCTTCTGCTTACGGTCTTTCCGTCTATGAAAGGCAAAGCCCCGAGTTATATGGCTGATCTCATAGACCTACCAACCAGAAACACAATTAGAACATCACGAACATACTTAAGTCTTCACTACCCTAGCTGCAAGGGACTCAAGTACAAATCAATTTACGGATCCAGCTTCTCCTATATAAGCACGCAACTATGGAACGCATTACCGAAAGCCATAAAGACAACGAAAGTTCACCTCAACTTCCAGAAATCACTAAAGACCGATCTGTTCGAAAAGGCATACCCTACTGATCCAACTTAAGTGCCTGAACTCAGCAACACAACGAAACCAAAACTTGCAATGAACGATATATTATTCTTCTTCTCTTGATTCTCTAATGTTCTGTAACAACATCGCTCTGTATTTGTTTCATCACTGGAGGTGGCTAACGCCTCACGGTACTATGTAAGCCACATTGAGCCTGTGAATAGGTGGGAAAATGTGGGGTACAAATGCAACAAATAAATAAATAGATAAAATTAATATGTTTAAGAAAGTTCCTTTCCATATTTCTCAGTAAAGATTTGGAATTCTCTTACCTCTGACTATTCAATTAGCTCCTAATTATATTCGGTCACTGTTGGCAGATGTTTTCCACCTTTCGGGTTCAATATCTTATAAATATGTGATACTTAAAGACCAATGTTTTCAGAATGAAGGGGCTGAGAGCTTGTCTCGATGGGCCCCGTTAAACAAGGGCCGGGACCCGTCGAGAAGGTTCTATGCATCGGGGGTGGACGGCGTGAGCAGGACGTACATTTGGGCTCAGTGGCCGGTGAATGAGGCAGGTGATTGGATAGGAGGGGAAGGGGGCGGGGCGTAGTGGGCCTGACAACGTCTGATAGGAGGGGGAGAAAAAGGGAGGCAGTCCCAGGGGTGAAGGTTTAAAAGGGGGGGGGGGGGTGGCTCGAGGATCAGGGCGTTTTCCCTGATCCTCGGAGGTGGTTTCCTGCCCTCCCACCCTTCTTTGTTATGGGATAGTTATGTGCAAAGCGCTGTTGCTGTTGTTTGTCTGACTTTTGTTTCAGGAAGAGGAGGATCATGTCGCAGCGGAAGCAAAAAACCCGAGCTACAGGGATAAAGCTCAGGGGTGAACCGGTGCAGAATTGGGTCGGGTGACCCAGTGGAATGTGTGGAGGTCCACACAGGCCTTGGCTCTTGCTGGAGTGGCGGAGTCGGATGAGGCCGGATGGAAGAAGAGGCCACTTGCTGTCAGGGCAAGCGGTGGGGGGGGGGGGGGGGCAACGGTTGCTGCGGTGTGTCGGTATACACTGTAGCTCGGGCAAAAAAGGGGGTTGTTATATCATTGTTGTTTAAGTGATGTTAATAAAGCAAGCTGTGGCCTGTGTTATCCCACACTGGTGTGTTGTGTTATTTAGGCTGCTACTACTACTACTTAACATTTCTAGAGCACTACTAGGGTTACGCAGCGCTGTACAAAAGAAACAAAGAAGGATAGTCCCTGCTGAAAGGAGCTTACAATCTAAAGAACGAAATGTCAAGTTGTGGCAGTCTAGGAAAAGGTAAAGGGGGTATGGGGGGGGGGGTGTCAATTAGCCTGAACCAGGGGCTCCAAGGATTATTGTTTACAACCCAATGAATGTACAATTGTTAATACCATGCTTTCATTGGCTTTGAAGGCCTTTTTTTGTTTGCACTGGAAATCCTTGGATCAGGTCACATACCAAGAATGGTGGAATCTATTGTTCCAAACTTATAAATACGAAACATATCTCGCAAAAAAAATCATTTAAGTTTGCTTTGCATGAGGAGAAATGGTCTCTCTCCACTTGTGTCTTATTTCAGAACTGCTAATGTAACACGCTGGGCTAAGTATCACTAGCTGCTGCTCTTTAGATGTATATGGCATTTGCATGTTTTTTTTTCTCTCTCTCTTTCTTTCTTATCAACTTTGTACAACCGTTTATGATTCCTGTTGCATAGTTGTTGCTTCTTGCTTGTACTGTATTGAAAACCAATAAAAATATTAAAACCCTAATTATATCTTCTTTTTTGAAAACTTTGGAAATCTTAAATGTTTGAGAAATATTATAAGACTAGGAAAAAATGCCCGTTTCTGAGTGCAATGAAACGGGCGCTAGCAAGGGGCCCCCTCCCTCCGTCCCTCGGAGCTACTTGCGTTACTTGTTCGGGGTTCGCGTTCGCCTCGCGTTTCGGCCCTCGAGTGTTATAGCTCCGCCCTCGACGTCATGACGTTTTGACGCGAGGGCGGTGCAGACACTCCAGGGCACACCGGATATCTCGGGCGCCTCAACTTCCGTGGAGGCTTCAGAACGTTGGGGTTGCCTTTTATATAGAGAGATTGGTGGAACATGAAAAATCCTGCGGCCCTTTTACTAAGCTGCGTAAATGTCTACACTTGCCCAACAGAGTGGAGGAGTGGCCTAGTGGTTAGGGTGGTGGACTTTGGTCCTGAGGAACTGAGTTCAATTCCCAGCACAAGCAACTCCTTGTGACTTTGGGCAAGTCACTTAACCCTCCATTGCTTGCTGCCATGAGAGGGAAAGCACGGGGTACAAATGTAACAAAAAAATAAAAACATGTGCCAAAATGGAGTTACCGCCCAGTTACCACATGGTAATTTCATTTTTGGCGTGCGTTTGATACGTGTGGCTTTTTAAAATAATTTTTATTTTTGGACGCACATATTGGAAAAGCGGCAAGTGGCATTTGACATGAGTAGGTCATTACCGCCCGGTTACCATGTGAGACTTTACTGCTAGGTCAATGGCTGGTGGTAAGGTCGCAGACCCAGAATGGACACGCGGCAATTTTAATTTTGCCGCATGTCCATTTTCGGCAAAAATTTAAAATAAGGAATTTTTTTTACAGACGTGCTGAAAAATGAATCGACGCACGCCCAAAACCCGCACCTACACTACCACAAGCCATTTTTCAGCCCACCTTAGTAAAATGACCCCCTTATGCGTTATCTTGTTCTAAATTTTTTGGTTATCTGCTTTGAAACTTTTTTTGCCGGGAGTTTTGTGGGTTATAAGTACTGAGGCCTAGCATGTTATCTGCAGCAGAGTCCTTAGGAATAAAATGAGTCCTATAGTGTCACGTATACACAGCAGGTAACTAGGTTTGTGAGCCCTTGGGCCACTGCCGAGGAGCGGCAGTGGCAGCGGCAGGAGAATCACCCAAACACAAAACAAGGCAGACCGGAACTGGAACACAGTGGATCAGGGCAAGGCTTCACCTACACTTAGCCACCCTTCACCCGGAGTTAAGCTCCGGGCTGCAGGCGGCCGGTAAGACTTACCGGACAGGACAGGAAGGCCGGACCGCAGGACACAGCAGCAGGCAGACAGACAGCAGGAAATACTAGAAACACGCTGGGTTTCATGGAAACAGCAGACAAACGAATAGTCCAGGAACAAGCCGGGTCTAGGCAGGCGGCAAGCAGAAGAATAGTCCAGCAACAATCCGGGTCTAGGCAGGCAGCAAGCAGAAGAATAGTCCAGTAACAATCCGGGTCTAGGCAGGCGGCAAGCAGAAGAATAGTCCAGTAGACAAGCAAAGTCACAAAAAGTAAAAGCACAAAGGTATTGCAACAATTCACACAAAGGAACACCTCTGAAGAACCCTGTTGCAAGGCAAACTAGAAACCCTCCCAGGTGATTAATAAAGGCAGCCTACCAGGTAGTTCACCAGGTATGGGTACTGCTTAGTTCCAAAAAACTCCCACAACAGTCTGGAAAGCTGGAAGATCCGGACCGGACCAGCATATCTTCTGGAACATGGGAAACTCCAAGTCATCGGTTCACAGCAGCCACCAGGTGGCGAGGTGACTGAGAGCATGGAACCTGGGCACCACCGTGACATATAGCAGATAACGTATGCTAATCTTTAGAAAAAGACCCCCTTAATTAGTTGTTTGTCATAAGTACATAAGTAATGCCATACTGGGAAAAGACCAAAGGTCCATCAAGTCCAGCATCCTGTCCCCGACAGCGGCCAATCCAGGTCAAGGGCACCTGGCAAGCTTCCCAAATGTACAAACATTCTATACATGTTATTCCTGGAATTGTGGATTTTTCCCAAGTCCATTTAGTAGTGGTTTATGGACTTGTCCTATAGGAAACCGTCCAACCCCCTTTTAAACTCTGCCAAGCTAACCGCCTTCACTATGTTCTCCGGCAACAAATTCCAGAGTTTAATTACGCGTTGGGTGAAGAAACATGTTCTCCGATTTGTTTTAAATTTACTACACTGTAGTTTCATCGCATGCCCCCTAGTCCTAGTATTTTTGGAAAGCGTGAACAGACGCTTCACATCCACCTGTTCCACTCCACTCATTATTTTATATACCTCTATCATGTCTCCCCTCAGCCGTCTCTTCTCCAAGCTGTATAGCCCTAGCCTCCTTAGTCTTTCTTCATAGGGAAGTCGTCCCATCCCCGCTATCATTTTAGTCGCCCTTCGCTGCACCTTTTACAATTCTACTATATCTTTCTTGAGATGCGGCGACCAGAATTGAACACAATACTCAAGGTGCGGTCGCACCATGGAGCGATACAATGGCATTATAACATCCTCACACCTGTTTTCCATACCTTTCCTAATAATATCCAACATTCTATTCACTTTCCTAGCCGCAGCAGCACACTGAGCAGAAGGTTTCAGTGTATTATCAACTATAACACCCAGATCCCTTTCTTGGTCCATAACTCCTAACGTAGAACCTTGCATGACGTAGCTATAATTCGGGTTCTTTTTCCCCACATGCATCATCTTGCACTTGCTCACATTAAACGTCATCTGCCATTTAGCCGCCCAGTCTCCCAGTCTCGTAAGGTCCTTCCGTAATTTTTCACAATCCTCTTGCGAGTTAACGACTTTGAATAACTTTGTGTCATCAGCAAATTTAATTACCTCGCTGGTTACTCCCATCTCTAAATCATTTATAAATATATTAAAAAGCAGCGGTCCTAGCACGGACCCCTGAGGAACCCCACTAACTACCCTTCTCCATTGTGAATACTGCCCATTTAACCCCACTCTCTGTTTCCTATCCTTCAACCAGTTTTTAATCCACAATAGGATAGTGTGCTATACTGAGAAGTCCTTTTTGGTATTTATGTTTTATTTCCTCTTGAGAATTTGTTAAATTTTGTTTGTTTTTTTTGCATCGATCTCTGATGCATTTTAGCTTTCGCATTTTAACTCTCTCTGAACTTAGAACCGAGGAAACGTCTAATCCAAGTGTGACTATCTGGATATTTTTGGACCGCTGTGGCTGGTGTTTGAAAGAAGACTGACCGTGTCGGCTGAATATTCACGCAAACCAAAATAAAATAATATTTGTAGTGTTTCTTTTGCAATGGATTAGCTTCATACTTTTTTAGAAGCTGAAACCCCCCTCCCTCATGTCAAGACAGATGTTGCAACCTGTCAGAAATTGCTAGAAATTGACCTGCATGGTTCCTGCTCTCAAGGACCTGGACTGAAGAGAAAGAGCCCCCAAAAGTGAGATATGTCAGTGCATAATGGGTCATGGACTGGGCTGTTCTTTGTTCTTTTTAACGAACTGTGAAATCCCCCTCTGGTTTACACAGATCTGCTGCGACTCTCCATTTTCTTAAAAGCAAAGGTCACATTAGCTGAACATAAATTATTGCTGAATATCTTATCAAGGAAGGCTTGCTAATTGAACTGTTGACTGTCAAATGAGTGGCACTCCCTTCCCCCTCCCAATCCGTTGTCACAGGCCCATTAAAAATCATGATCATTACAGGATGGGGGAAGAGCATTGCTTTTGTATGTTGCACTGTGAGGTCCATACTTCTGCAGGCTTCTCAATTTTTAATTGAAATGTCCTATGCTATGACTCCTGCAGGAATGTTTCTCCCTTCCCCCCCCCCCCCCCCCCCCCCACCAATTATCAGTCAATCAGTCGCAGTTGGAGATATTTTCCTTCACTGTTCCTTTAAGGCTTAGTGATATATTTTAACTCTTGAAAAAAATTCCCAGAGTTTCCAGTTTCTCCTTCACCTGTTGAGGTTTCACAGACCCTTGGCGAGTTCTAGAACCTTTCCTGCTCTTGCCCCTTTTCATATCATTTCCTGCACCCTCACTGGTGGCTCTGGTGGAGTGGAGGAGTAGCCTAGTGGTTATTGCAGAGGACTTTGATCCTGGGGAATTGCGTTGGATTCCCATTGCAGCTCCTTGTGACTCTGGGCAAGTCACTTAACCCTCCATTGCCCCTGGTACAAAATAAGTACCTGAATATACGTAAACCGCTTTGAATGTAGTTGCAAAAACCTCAGAAAGGCGGCATGTCAAGTCCCATTTCCCTTTCCAAAAATACTAGGGGCATTCAATGAAGCTACAAAGTAGTAAATTTAAAACAAATCAGAGAAGATTTTTCATCACTCAACGTGTAATTAAACTCTGGAATTCATTGCCAGAGAATGTGGTAAAGGTGGTTAGCTTAGCAGGATTAAAAAAAGATTTGGACGGCTTCCTAACGGAAAAGTCCATAGACCATTATTAAATTGGACTTGGTGAAAATCCACTATTTCTGGGATAAGCAGCATAAAATGTATTGAACTTTTTTGGGATCTTGCCAGGTATTTGTGACCTGGATTGACCACTGTTGGAAACAGGATGCTGGGCTTGATGGATCTTTGGTCTGTCCCAGTATGGCAATACTTATGTACTTATGTATGATTCAAAATTAAGAGCCTCCCTTCGGGCCTTCAGTCCTTGTGTCCTGCCCTCGCAGAAACCGGAAATTATGTCAGACGAGGGCGGGACACAGGGAGGGAAGGCCAGAAGAGAGGCGATCTGCAACTGCCGCTTTGAATGCAGGGGGCCTGGAGCCACGGAGGCAGGCAAGTGAGACCATGGACTGCAGCAGCGGGGGGAGCGACGGGGGGGGGGGAGTGATGGGGGGGGAGCGACGGGGGGCGGCAACAGCGGGAGGAGCGGCAGGGGGAGTGACGGAGGGCTGAAGCGGCGGAGGCGGGGCGGCCTTGCCCCGGGCCTAGCCTAGTCTTTGCTTGTAGACAGTGGCAGGTGAAATTTATTTAGCCTATGTGACTGTAGGGGGCCGCACGAAAGACTCCTGAAGAAATTGCAGAGTCATGGAATCGGAGGTAGGGTATTATTATGGATTAAGAACTGGTTGAAAGATAGGAAGCAGAGAGTAGGATTGCGTGGCCAGTATTCTCAGTGGAGGAGGGTAGTTAGTGGGGTCCCGCAGGGGTCTGTGCTGGGTCCGTTGCTTTTTAATGTATTTATAAATGACCTAGAGATGGGAATAACTAGTGAGGTAATTAAATTCGCCGATGACACAAAATTATTCAGGGTCGTCAAGTCGCAGGAGGAATGTGAACGATTACAGGAGGACCTTGCGAGACTGGGAGAATGGGCGTGCAAGTGGCAGATGAAGTTCAATGTTGACAAGTGCAAAGTGATGCATGTGGGTAAGAGGAACCCGAATTATAGCTACGTCTTGCAAGGTTCCGCGTTAGGAGTTACGGATCAAGAAAGGGATCTGGGTGTCGTCGTCGATGATACGCTGAAACCTTCTGCTCAGTGTGCTGCTGCGGCTAGGAAAGCGAATAGAATGTTGGGTGTTATTAGGAAGGGTATGGAGTCCAGGTGTGCGGATGTTATAATGCCGTTGTATCGCTCCATGGTGCGACCGCACCTGGAGTATTGTGTTCAGTACTGGTCTCCGTATCTCAAAAAAGATATAGTAGAATTGGAAAAGGTACAGCGAAGGGCGACGAAAATGATAGTGGGGATGGGACGACTTTCCTATGAAGAGAGGCTGAGAAGGCTAGGGCTTTTCAGCTTGGAGAAGAGACGGCTGAGGGGAGATATGATAGAAGTGTATAAAATAATGAGTGGAATGGATCGGGTGGATGTGAAGCGACTGTTCACGCTATCCAAAAATACTAGGACTAGAGGGCATGAGTTGAAGCTACAGTGTGGTAAATTTAAAACGAATCGGAAAAAATGTTTCTTCACCCAACGTGTAATTAGACTCTGGAATTCGTTGCCGGAGAACGTGGTACGGGCGGTTAGCTTGACGGAGTTTAAAAAGGGGTTAGATAGATTCCTAAAGGACAAGTCCATAGACCGCTATTAAATGGACTTGGAAAAATTCCGCATTTTTAGGTATAACTTGTCTGGAATGTTTTTACGTTTGGGGAGCGTGCCAGGTGCCCTTGACCTGGATTGGCCACTGTCGGTGACAGGATGCTGGGCTAGATGGACCTTTGGTCTTTCCCAGTATGGCACTACTTATGTACTTATGTACTTATGACTGGTACCTGCAGGTTGTTGGCTGCACATGTCACATCCCTGACTTGGTCCTTTGCTGCTCAAAGCTCACTGGACCCTTTGATCAGTGTGAAATGCTTTAATTTGCAGGTAATTGGGGTCTCTCTGGTGCCTCATTTGCTGCTTTTTCTTTTCTCTCCTTCACTGTGTTATGTGAGTTTTCTTTCCCGTTTCTAGCTTTTCGTTTCCCTGCTGTTGGGATTTCTTTTTAAATTCATTTCTTTCTTTTTTTTTTCTCTCTTTTTCCCTTATTCTCATTTCTCTTCCAACTTCCCTTAGTACTGATCCTACTAACCATGTCTGCAGGTGATTACGTAGGACACTTGATGGAGTTGAGGCAGGGTGCCTGTTGCTTTATGGGTAGGGAGGGAATGGGGTGACCGAGTAAAGGCGGGGGGGGGGGGGGGGAGAGGAGAGAATTAGATTGTTTAACGTATCTGCCTTTTACCTTTAACCCCCCCCCAAATCCCTTAGGTTTCAGGGACCGCAGTTTGAGTTGGATCTGCGGGTTGAAGGACTTCGGCAGTGTGGCAGCTTCAGATAAATTGTCTTGTTTTAATGACTGGATATTTGGCAAAAGATATGAGACTTTGTTGCTTTATTTATATGGCTTGAGCACATATTTTCACTGATCAAGGTGTTATGGCCCGAGAGGTATTGTGATATAAGAGGTATCAGTGATCAAGGGCTGTATTGATGTCTGGTGTGCTGACTAGATGAGAGACCTCTTATCACTTTTCAAACTTTTTTTTCTGGGGGGTGGGGGGTGGTGGGATAGAGCTCACCAGCTCTTTCCGGATATATGTGTTTGTGTTGATTTTCAGCTTTAGCATTTGTGACTCACTTTGAACTTGGAACTGAGGAAACATTTAATGAAGTGTGAATAACAATAAATAACTTGTGATATTCTGAACCCATTAAGAGGCACTTCTGCCTACATTAAATCAAGAGATATCTGTAATTAACACACCTCCTTCCTTGCTGTTTACAGATCTCGGCAGTGCACGATGCACCAGTGTAACATTTATTTTTCTGCTGACAGGGTCCCAAAAGTTAAGGCTGAGCTTTCACAAAGTTAAGTGACGAGTCATTAACAAAGTGAGACGTGTACAACTTTTTGATATATGAGAGGACATTTGCCATAAAAAAAAATATATGCGCTGAATGATACAGTCAAGACAGAAATCTATAAAATGGAGATATCGTGGTAAGAAGGGTGAAGCCATTGCAGTCTATCAAGGGTGGCCGGAAGGATGAAGTCACATAAATCTTTGGGAATGAGTAATGAGGTTAGGAGGGTGTTGAATGGTCTGGTTAAGGAGGGAATGCCACTGAGGATTCTGTGACATACTGTACAAAGTAACTTCCTAACGCAATGCATAGCAGTACAGAGAGACCCAAATGGTCTATCCAGTCTGCCCAGTTGAGATCTATATATATTGGGTAGATGGGGGGGGGGGGGACAAAATTCCCTGGGCATGAGCCTCCAAGGGGGGGCCCGGCGCTGGGGTCTCTTTCTCTCCTGCTCCTGATGGGACCAAGGTGATCACATCCCAACAGGAGCAGGAGAGAGAGAGAGATCCTGGCGCTGAGACCCCCCACGCATGCTCGGTTTTGAGACTGAGCATGTGCGACCTGAGGAAAGCAGCCGCAGGGGCAGGCAATGCTGGGCAGAGGAAGGAGCCGCGCGAGGCCAGCCAAGGTACTTCGGGTGGACAGGGGCGATGATGATTCTGTGGGAGGCAGCGGTGATGATCCTGAGGGGGTGGCAGCGAACCAGGGGGGGGGGGCAGCGTCCCTACCCTGGACCCAGCAGTGGCGGCCCTGCCCTGGGCCTGGCTCATTCTCTTGGTAGCCCTGCATATATAAATTCACATTTGAAACCCAAGACCACTCCTCCTCCCCCCATGTCATTTAGCTGATCCCTGAACCTTATTCCACCACTGCCCTGTATATCTGCCATACAGTCAATGCCTCCGTCCCCTATGCTGGTATACTAAATAACAAATTACTTCAGAGTTGCCAGTTGGGTAAGTACAAGGTGCAGCAGCCTTAGGGAACAGTGGAATAACCAGCACAGGGATGACCCATGATTGCAGCAGGGCTCCAAAAGCAGGGGTACACCAGCCATAGGAGCTTGAGCACCCCCAATATTGAGAAAATTCCTTGTATGTGTCCAGGGAGGGGTCATTTCCATTGGGCTTAGCACCCCCCTCCCCTCAATAATTTTGAAAAGTTGGCTCCTATGTACACCTCACTGTGATGGGTTACGGGTGTGCCTGGGACAGATACAACAAGGGTTTAGAGGTTGGGTGGACAACATGGCAAGAGTGGAGAGGAGGTTGGGTGTCATTTAGAAGTTTAGTATCCACATCTACCAAGAGGGTGAATCTATACTGGGCAGACTGGATGGTCTATGTTGCTCTTTATCTGCCAATAATGGACTTTGTTCCTGTGTTATGTTCTAGGGTTTTCCAGGCATTGCCACCTCCACATTTGCGGGGGAATTCTATATATGTCGCCGAACATTAGGCGCTACTTCTGCGCCACATTTTCAGTGTTGAAAACCGTTCTAATGGATGCAAGGCGCCAAAACGGGGTAGAAAGAGCAAATTTGCACAAAAACACACTTACACGCTCATTTATAGAACAACACCTAAGTGTTTCCCCACCAATCTGCGTAGGGCATGGGCAGGTCAGGGGTAGTCTCTTAAAAATACGCACCTGGTATTTACACCTGGTTTCAATTGGTGTAACTCCTCACGTTGAACGTTCAGCACACATCTCGACACTACCTGCTGACGTTGATCCTGCAATGTCCGTTATACAATACCGTTCAGGGCTGATTTTTTTGGGCAGTGAATTTTGGTGCGTCATGTACTGAATCCAGCCCTTCCTGCTCAGTCTCACTAGATCAATGTCTAAGCCAGCTCCAGCCCCTTTCTTTGTCTCATTACCCAGATAAATAGTGTGGTTAGCAGTGAAGTCCCTGGAGATGACTTGTGGTCAGAAGGGAGTTGTCTTCTTATGAGGGTTTTGCCCTTCCAATGACAGGAGACTGCACAGTGTTAGTGAATAAACGATGTGACAGTGAAACCTGGGCTTATGCCTCCAAATAATTTGTTCTGTCTTCTCCTGTGACATTTCTAGCCCCTACCTCCTCAACAAAACTCGAAAAGATCAAATATCACATACTTGATTTTACAGAAGTACCTCCATCCGTACCAAGCACGGTTTGCTATGAAATGTTCTTTTCTCTGTTTCACTCTGTTCTGTCCTTTAGCACAGACGTTTACATTCGATTTCCCCCCCATTAAAGTTAGTCTTTATTTATTTATTTTTTACATTTGTATCCCACATTTTCCCACCCATTTGCAGGCTCAATGTGGCTTACATAGTACCGTAACGGCGTTGGACAGTTCCGGTATGAACAAATACAAGGTGATATTGTGGTAGAATGAGGTACATGTATGGTAAATACAACTGGGGGGAACTTAGGGAGAGGAAGAGTTAGGATATGTCCATTACGGTCTTTGGTTAGGTTATGTCATAGGTAGCCAGGTTTTTTATGTTGGGTCGGTGGGGTAAGCCTTTCTGAACAGGTTTGTTTTTAGTGCTTTTCGGAAAATTAGGTGGTCGAGCATAGTTTTTACTACTTTTGGCAGTGCGTTCCATAGTTGTGCGCTTAAGTAGGAAAAAGCTGGATGCATAAGTAGATTTGTATTTGAGTCCTTTGCTGCTTGGGTAGTGGAGGTTTAGGTATGATCATGGTGATTTAGTAGTGTTTCTGATTGGCAGGCCAATGAGGTCTGTCAGGAAGGATGTTAGCATGGAGAAATCCACCAGAAAGCTATTGTGCTAAAGGGTAGCATAGTTTGCATGCAGACTAGAGATGTGCGCTGGGATAGGGACAACGGGAAATGAGGACCAAAAAGTCATTATTACCATGAGGACAGGAAAGGACGGATCAAAAGTGAATGGGGAAGTGAGAGGATGGATTGGAAATGAATGGAGATGGGAGGGGATGAGGAGCAGATTGTGTTCCCATGCACACCTTGACTCGGAAACTTGACATCAACACCTCAGCTTAAAAAAAAATTTGAAAGAGGAGCTCACCTTGATGAAAACTGATGCGTGTGTTCAGTAATTTTGGCAACGATGGAGACCACTGATAAACTGGTGACAATATCTGTCGATTTGTTTCAAGCGTTTTGGCAGAGTATAATCTCCACCGAGCTAGTCTTATCTGTGTGACTGATAATGCAGCTAATATGAAAGTAGCATTTCGAGATGAGGTCTGGATAGGTTATACAGGTCATAATCTCAATCTCGTACTCTCTCGTGGACTACAACCATCAAAAAGTGAAGTTGATCCTGAGCAATATTACTTACAAAATTGTTAAAAAGAAGGGTGGAACAGTGCCATAAACAGACCATGACTACTGACAGCAGATCAGGCTGTAGTCAATTTGAAGTCAATTGCCAAACCACCAACAAAACATCCAAAACGAGAAGACTCGGAGGCAGATTTTTTTTTAGCATTATTCAAGAGCCAAGAAACAGCTTCTGTGATCGAAATGGATACATACATATCGAGCTCGGACAAGGAATTCTGCTCATCTCTTACTACCTACTGGCAACAGAGGTCCCATGAGTGACCAAAACTGAGACATGTTGCCTGCTCTTTGCTTGGAACCAGCACATCATCAGAATGTTCTTTTCAGTTTCAGGACGAACAATCGAGGAACGTAAAATGGAACTGAATTCTGGCTCTGTAGATGGTTTATTATTTTTATATAGTTTGAAATAATTGTTTTCTCACAGTCCAGTTAATAAATATGTTTTTCTTGCATATTTATCAAAGTTATGCCTATTGTTTTGTGTAAAATTTTGCTTGAATGTACAAGATCTTTTAAATGGAGTGCTAGAGTGAAGGACTGGCCTGGTGGATAGAGCACCGGCCTTGACATCCAGAGGTACAAACTTAGATTGTGAGCCCTCCAGGGACAGAGAAATAGCCAACGTACCTGAATGTAACTCACTTTGAGCTACTACTGTGGGTTGGGTACAGGGATGGGAAAGAAAACTGAGGGGAAGGGTTACAACATGATGGGGTTTGTGCGGGGATGGAATAAAATTGACTGGTTAGGGATGGGAGTAGCCTAGTGGTTAGTGGTTAGTGCTGCGGACTTTGATTCTGGGGAACTGGGTCCGATTCCCACTGCAGCTCCTTGTGACTCTGGGCAAGTCACTTAACCCTCCATTGCCCCTGATACAAAATAAGTACCTGAATATATGTAAACTGCTTCGAATGTAGGTTGCAAAAACCACAGAAAGGCGGCATGTCAAGTCCCAGTTCCCTTTCCCTATTGGAGATTCTACATGGAATGTTGCTACTATTGGAGATTCTAGATGGAATGTTGCTACTATTGAGATTCTGCTGCTTCTATTTGAGGTTCTACATGGAATGTTGCTATTCCACTAGTAACATTCCATGTAGAAGCCTGCCCTTGCAGATCAGCAACGCGGCCGCGCAGACTTCTGTTTCTGTGAGTCTGACGTCCTGCATGTATGTGCAGGACGTCAGACTCACAGAAACAGAAGCCTGCGCGGCCGTGTTGCTGATCTGCAAGGGCAGGCTTCTACAAAAAATATTGCTAGTGGAGGAGTAGCCTAGTGGTTAGTGCAGCGGACTCTGATTCTGGGGAACTGGGTTCAATTCCCACTGCAGCTCCTTGTGACTCTGGGCAAGTCACTTAACCCTCCATTGTCCCAGGTACAAATAAGTACCTGTATATAATATGTAAACCGCTTTGAATGTAGTTGGAAAAGCTACAGAAAGGCGGTATATTAAGCCCCATTCCCTTTCCCCTTTCCCATTATGTCCCCGTACACACCTCTAATGCAGACCTGTCAAATCAGGAATTGCTAAGTGTAAAAAAAAAAGCCATACTAAATTCTGACACAAGAACATTTATTTCAGCTAAAGTAAAGATGAGGTAAAATGCACTACTTCACTTCAGAGGACTCATGGCCAAAGTGAATGATGCAGCAGCCATTCCACCTCTGAGGTCCCCGTGACCAGACAGCCTCCATTCTGAGGTACCCCTCTGGACCAATAATACCTACCTCATCCAGGGAGGCATCCAACAGTGACCTCTTTGTCTCCTGTCATCTCACAAAATGGTGATGCCTGACCCCCCCCCCAGCAGTACATTGAGATGCACCACTAGAGGTCAGGTCTTCCTTATAAGGTATTGCCTCCCTTATCGGGGAATCTGGGGCTCACTGGGCCAGCAGGGAATATTTGTGGGGTGAGTTAGGGAGTTTGGGGTCCACTGGGCCACCAGGGAGCGTTTATGGAGTGGGGGGGGAGGGGGATCTGGGGCCTAGTGGAGCACCGTGGCTTTTTCATGTTTTTTTTAACTCCTTTCCTGTCGTGCAGTGAATTGCCCTAGTGATGTTCTTATATCAAGGCACATTTTTGAATGCTGTTCTAATTTGCTTGTCATTTATTTAGTTCATTGGGAATGCTGTGTGAGTTACAAAAATGCAGCTTCTTCTATCAGAACAGCAACTGTACATAGATAAGGTTATCATCTTTTCAAGTTGTTCACAAATGTTTCCCAGTTGTAAGGTGGTTTTTCAGTTACACTCATTCATTTTAATAGGAAATTCTTAGTACACGCTGCTGATTTAACGTGTACTAACCAACGAATTAAGGCGGCCTAAGTCGATTAGTGTGCATTAAATCAATGTAACGCGTTAAGGCGCCGTATTGAATGCATATCCTTAATGAAAAGTGGCCTTAAACTTAGTGACCAATCTAGAACTATGGCCGATTTCCAAAAAAAAGATTATGCCAAAAGATCTTCACTGAACAATGGAGGCAGTATCAAAGCACCAATATTGCTTTTCTTTTCACACACAAAAAAATCAAATTATTGAATCACTATGATATGCTGGAGAGTTGTTAACGTGAGATGCAGACCTGGAACTAGTCCCAAGACTTTAGGCGGCTTCTGCTCTCACTATCCGCATGTGCTGGAAAGACAACACTGATATACTACTACTACTACTACATTTCTATAGCGCTACCAGTCGTACGCAGCGCTTCACAATTGAACATGAAGAAAGAGCTTACAATCTAAATCAGGACAGACAGATAGGACACATAGGGAGAAGGGACTATTGAAGAGAGGAAGACAAGATAAGGTTATTAGCAGGTGACAAGTTAGGAATTAAAATCAGCATCAAACAGGTAGGCCTTAAGCCCGGTTTTGAAGGTGGCCAGGGATGGAGCTTGACGTAATGGCTCAGGAAATCTATTCCAGGCATAAGATGCGGCAGATAAAATGAGCGGAGTCTGGAGTTAGCGATGGAGGAGAAGGGTGCAATTAGGAGAGATTTGCGTAGTGAATGGAGTTTCTGGGAAGGAGTGTAGGGAGAGATGAGAGTGGAGAGGTAGTGAGGGGCAGCAGAGTGAATGCACTTATAGGTTAATAAGAGGAGCTTGAACTGTATACGGAAACGGACAGGGATATACAGGATATACATTTCCACTGTTCCTATTCTACTCAACTTTAAAAGCTGAGCCATCAGGAATGTGGTCCTGAAGCTGATGCTTAACCTCTCTGGTTTCCCAGGCTTTTTCCAGCCTGGGTCTGCCAGTTGTGTCATGGCAAGAACATGGACAGGATCACCCCATTAATAGGGTCCTACAGGAGGAAGACAGCCCGAGAGAAAAAGAGGGACTGCATTTCTCACTGACAAGGATTCCAGCTGGACATACACAAGGAATGTGGGGCTGGGAAGATACTTTCTGAAGAGTCAGCTTCTTCTGTGTCTTTGCTTTGTTTCTTGAGAGGAGGGAGTCCAGAGCCCTTTTCCAGCAGGGGTCTTGTTTATGCTGGAGTAAATCTAAAGAGCTCCGTGCTGAGATGAAGAATTTGATGTGCTATTTCCTCTCACTGGGGTACAGCCTACAGGACTCAGTTCCTCCCACCCAGAATCCCAGAGTGAACGTTTTTTATAACTCACTAAGACCACATATCTTGCATTTTATCATCTACTTTAGAATACAGAGCAGTGATATAACCAAAGACAGGACTATCAGCTCATCTCTTCTAACACACAATGAAAATACTATTCCCGTTCCATGGAGTGTATTAAAGCCTGATGTTATCCTATCTTTTGGCATACTGGGTACCGCAGGGAAGTCAGTCCCATGGAATCAGCATGTCCACCTCTAGTAATTTCCCGTACAGTGATTTTGAGGCCCAACCCCACAGGAGGGACCGGGAAAGTAGTTGTGGAGACTATCATATACCCATGGTTTTGAAGTGAATCTATCTTTTTCCCGAACCCTAACTGTCCAAAGGGAGCTACTTGGCTTTGAAACTCAAACCACCTTGTCTATCAACCCAGGTACAATGTAGAAAGGTGCCATTTGTATTTCTGACTAGCCCAAGCCAGTGGGGTCTCTGGACTCTCAAGGAAGGGCTGCTTCTCCTTATATCTCAGCTGAGAAATGGAAGGATCCAAGGAAATAACTCCTTCAGTAAGGACAGGGGATGCTACAGCAGCCAACATAGCTATGATCCTGGGAACCCACGTGTCATGCCCAGAGAGGCGTAAGCAAGAGGAGTGTAAGGAAGATTCACATCTTCACGTTAGGAGTAGAGGAGAGTAAAGCGTTAGATACAATACAGTGGATCTGTAGGAGAACCTAGAACTATCTGGGTCAAGACATGGACACTGGTCCTTGAAAGCTCATGCCTCAATGAATTGATTAGTCTATAAGGAACCACCTGCCTCTGTTATTGTTATTCCATCATATTAACACATCTATCTGTAATCCCTTGTTATAATAGGGATTACTGAGTGTGTTAGTTTTTCCTTGGACTCACTGGGGGGAGGGAGAGAGATGTCCTTGGGTGGGAGTTAAGGCCAGCCTAGGGGGGGGGGGGGGGTGTGGAATAAGTTGCAGAGAGAAATGTTTCTAGTTAGTGATTGACAGTAGAGGTGGAGTTTGAAGGTAATAAAAGTTCTTGTTTGTTTGAGCACAGGGTCTTTGGTTGCCGTCACCCCCACCAGGACCCATGAGGAGAAAGTATCCTGGAAAGGTCAAATAACCTAAAGCTGAGTCAAGGGCAGTGTTTGAGAGGAGTGCTCTTGGTGGGTAAGGGTAGACCAGCTCACGAGCAGGAACAGGGAAGGGCCTTCTGAAAATGTTTATAACTACCTCAAGCGTTCCTTTTTCTTAATGACTGTTCCTGAAATTTGACCCTATTGGGTTACTATGAAATCTAATTACAGTTACTGGACCATAAGTGGAGGGAAATATTTCCGGGAGCACTCGTACAGGAAAAGTCAAGGTGTGAAACTGCTGCTGTAGGTCTTGGGAACCATTTTGATGGCACAGACAACAGGGGCAGGAATGACTGGTGATCACTCCTGCCCAAGTTAAGCCACTAGACCATCAGGGCTCCAAAGGTAGGCCCAGGGAGGGTGTTGGTGGTTTTAGTTAAGGGGTAGAAAGTGAGCAGTGGTGTCAGTCAAAAATGCACTGACAAATTGGAATTTTGGACTGGTTTCAGGCCTCAGGACAGAACAAGTATCTCATAGTAGTCATTGTTTTACACTCAGATCCATTAAAGAGAGTTGGAGCACTTCTATACCCTTCTCTGAATTATCCTGGGGGGGGGGGGATCTCTATGCCAGGACATTGAAGAACCCCTCCCCTAAGTGTGCAGACAGAGATCAAAGTGGAAGAAATAATGTTCTGTGGGATCCCTGGAGATGTAGCCATGATGGCTGACCCCGTGACCCGGACACACCCTTACATTATACATAAATAAGTAGGCCTATCTCAGAGATTTCAGAATAGAAGTATAGAGACCTTCCAGGTACTTTGTGGGGGTAATTTCTTAAGGGCTATTCTAGTAGTAGGCAGCAAGAAGGTGGTATTCTAGTATTTTATGTGCATAAGTGATCGCCTATGCACAATGGCTTCTTCTAGAATACCTACTAGTGGAAGCATAGACGCAACGATTTGATGATGTGTATTCTGCTGGTGACTAAGTGCGAGGGTGGAGTTTGGGAGGGGCACACAGGTAGAATATTCTAATTTACACGTCATAAAGCAGCTATAGGGCTGGTGTAATTTAATTCCAATGCTTATATCCAGCTCAAACTTCAAGTGCAGAGCGGGCCACAACATTAAAAAAAAATAACAATATGAAATAAAATACAATATAAAGATAAGAACATAAAAAAACCATATCAAATGTATAATTGATTGTGCTTTACATTTAAGCACGTTTTCGTCCACTTGGACCTAGTGTTCTACATACCAGGGGTACTCAAAGGGGTCCACAGGCCAGTCAGGTTTTCAGGCTATCCCGAATAATTTGCATGATAGAGATTTGCATATAATGGAGGTGACAGGCATGCAAATTGCTCTCATGCATACTCGTTAGGGATATTCTGAAAACCTGTGGACCCCCTGGCCAAGTGGGTGTCTACCTTACTTTATAGACTGATTTGAAACAGGCGCCATAACCAATAATTTTAGTAGATGCCCCATTATAAAGTTACCCTCCCTGTGCCAATGAGAAATTTGCAGTGTAGATGAAGGTTTATATATCCACTCGAAGAATCTTCTATGTCCTTGGGTGAGGTCTGGATTGGAGGGAAAGGGAAACTCACCCAAGGCCTCAGCCTGAGATTTAGTACCAGTTTAACCATTAAAGTTGTCCAGATGTTTATCGATATTCATTAGATTTTACCAGTTAGGTCCCGCCACTGAGTATAACTCATTGCAGTTATCTAGGGGCCGCTGAATAATAGGGGCTACCTCATCTGCCCAGACCAGCAAACATAAGCCCCCTCCCCCCCCTCCCCCCACAAATGGGACGGAGAGGCAGCAAATAGAAAGTATCAGCACAGGGTCAACCTAGGCTCATAGTACCAAGTTACCAAGCTGCATTGGACACTAACCCAAGGCTAACACAGGAAAAAAAATGCAGTACCATGGGACACGCTCAGCTGTCCTGCAGTAACGTTGCAATCTGCATGTGTTTATTGCGCACTAAAATTTTTCGTCATTCTTTGAGGGGGCGTGTCAGGGCGGAGAGTGGGCGTTCCTGTGCTAACTGCATTGCCACCTGCTAACTGGTTATCACATGGATAATGCAGAGCACTTACTGCTTACAAAGTAGGTGGCTGTAAGGGCTGCGGCTAGGGCCGCCGACAGACTGGGCCAGGCCCAGGACAAGGCCGCCCCCGGGGCCCCCTACCCGAGATCGCCGGAACCCCCTTCACCCACCACCAGGCCATCTCTCCACCCCTGGGCCCTCTGCACTGACCTTAAGTGCCTCACCTTCGAAGACGTAGCAAGCAGCGGCAGACCACTCCTTCCTTATGTGTTCTGCCCTTGCGGAAGTTACGTCAGGCGAGGGCGGGACACGGAAGGAAGGAGTGGTGTGCCGCTGCTTGCTACGCCTTCGAAGCTGAGGCGCTTAAATTCAAGGCCAGGGAGCGACGGAGGGCGGGCGGGCCGGACTGCGGCGGCGGTGCCAGGCCCCCCCGGAGGCCCGGGCCCGGGGAATTTTGTCCCCCCTGTCCCCCCCACTCGGCAGCCCTGGCTGCGGCAGTAATCTAAAAAGCTGACCATGGGCTAATGGCGACATTTTAGCGCATGGCCATTACTGTAAAAATTAGAAAATTGGAGTTTTTATGGCTGTTGGAAAAATGGCCTTGGTGTGTGAGTAAAGACCTGCATATAGCCTGCTTTTACCACAGCTTAGTAAAAAGGAGGGACCATAGTAACATTATAGTATAGTAGATGATGGCAGATAAAGACCCGAACTCAGAAGAAAGGAGGTGTTGATGTCCCTGTATAAGTCGTTGGTGAGGCCCCACCTAGAGTATTGCGTTCAGTTTTGGAGGCCATATCTTGCGAAGGATGTTAAAAAAATGGAAGTGGTGCAAAGAAAATCTACGAGAATGGTAAGGGATTTGCATTACAAGACGTATGAGGAGAGACTTGATGACCTGAACATGTATACTCTGGAAGAAAGGAGAAACAGGGGTGATATGATACAGACGTTCAAATATTTGAAAAGTATTAATCCGCAAACGAACCTTTTCCGGAGGTGCGAAGGCGGTAGAACGAGAGGACATGAAATGAGATTGAAGGGGGGCAGACTCAAGAAAAATGTCAGGAAGTATTTTTTCAAAGAGAGAGTAGTGGATGCTTGGAATGCCCTCCCGCGGGAGGTGGTGGAAATGAAAATGGTAACAGAATTCAAACACGCGTGGGATAAACATAAAGGAATCCTGTTCAGAAGGAATGGATCCTAAGGAGCTTAACCAAGATTGGGTGGCAGAGGCAGCCGGTGGTGGGAGGCGAGGATAGTGCTGGGCAGACTTGTACGGTCTGTGCCAGAGCCGGTGGTGGGAGGCGGGGCTGGTGGTTGGGAGGCGGGGATAGTGCTGGGCAGACTTATAGGGTCTGTGCCAGAGCTGGTGGTGGGAGGCGGGGCTGGTGGTTGGGAGGCGGGGATAGTGCTGGGCAGACTTATAGGGTCTGTGCCAGAGCCGGTGGTGGGAGGCGAGGATAGTGCTGGGCAGACTTGTACGGTCTGTGCCAGAGCCGGTGGTGGGAGGCGGGGCTGGTGGTTGGGAGGCGGGGATAGTGCTGGGCAGACTTATACGGTCTGTGCCCTGAAGAGGACAGGTACAAATCAAAGTAGGGTATACACAAAAAGTAGCACATATGAGTTTGTGTTGTTGGGCAGACTGGATGGACCATGCAGGTCTTTTTCTGCCGTCATTTACTATGTTACTATGTCCATCCAGTCTGTCCACTAGTCACATTCATAATCAATTCATTATCAAACTAACAATGGATAAGTCACTGCAGTAGCCATGTTGGTCCACTTTTAAAGGCAATACACAGAAATAACACACACAAAAAAAAAGATATATAATGATGCCTTTTTTGTGGACAAACAATACATTTTTTGACTAAGTTAGGAAGGCAGTGCCTTCTTCATCGGGTCAGTAATGAGCAAAACATGACATATATCAGACTATATAAATGAAATATGAAAGCATTCCAATGGCAGTCTCAGGGGGAAAAGTAAGGGTTGGAGCTCTGACAAACAGGGAAAAATGAATGAGTGATCAAGGATGACTAAGCAATAGACTTTTATGGTTTATAATGTGTTAGGAAACCCAGATCTTTCCCCCCGTCCTTTCTGGTGGGTGTCAAAATAGTTCATCATTTGAACTTCAAAAGGTCTTACATTCTTGGATTGTTTTGAAATCTCCAGGAGGATGAATTACTGAAAGAGATATTTCCAGCTCCACCAGAGCTGGCCATCTGACAGCCTCCTAATCTGAAGCAAAAATGAGTGAAAAGCCAACTCCCAACAGATGCTGAAAAAGAAGAGAATGGTGCAGGTCCCTGCAATATACCGAGCTGCAAACTGTGCCAGTCCGTATCACAGGACCACACGGTCGCTTATCTTCAGATGTAGTGTATATCATTCTGTCCAAAAAATGACAAGAATCAACTTACACAGGCACCACATTAAATACCACCAGTATGTTTTTTCTATGCAAATACCAGGCCACCCTTCAGGGGTGGGGTGATCACTGAGGGACCCACCCCACAATAGCCAGGCCCCCTGCAACCAGTCACAGAATCTATGACAAGGCAGAATTGGTGTGTAGAGCCTGAGCTCTTTCATTAAAACTCAGAGACCATGGGTCAATTTTAGCAGACAATGGAAAAGGTGCCGGTACTGAAATGCCAGGCCACCCTTCAGGAGTGGCATGATCACCGAGGGACCCACCCCACAATAGCCAGGCCCTCTACAACCAGTCACAGAATCTATGACAAGACACAATTGGTGTGTAAAGCCTGAGCTCTTTCATTAGAACTTGGGGGTCCATGGGTCAATTTTAGCAGACAATGGAAAAGGTGCTGGTACTCAAATGCCAGATCACCCTTCAGCGGTGGGGTGATCACTGAGGGACCCACCCCACAATAGCCAGGCCCCCTGCAACCAGTCACTGAATCTATGGCAAGGCAGAATTGGTTTGTAGAGCCTGAGCTCTTTCATTAAAACTCGGAGACTATGGGTCAATTTTAGCAGACAATGGAAAAGGTGCTGGTACTCAAATGCCAGATCACCCTTCAGCAGTGGGGTGATCACGGAGTGGCCTAGTGGTTAGGGTGGTGGACTTTGGTCCTGAGGAACTGAGTTCGATTCCTGGCACAGGCAGCTCCTTGTGAACTCTGGGCAAGTCACTTAACCCTCCATTGCCTGCTGCATAGAGCCTGCCATGAGTGGGAAAGTGTGGAGTACAAATGTAACAAAAATAAATAGCCAGGCCATCTACAACCAGTCACAGAATCTATGACAAGGCAGAATTGCTGTGTAGAGCCTGAGCTCTTTCATTAAAACTTGGGGGTCCATGGGTCAATTTTAGCAGACAATGGAAAAGGTGCCATTACTCAAATGCCAGTCCACCCTTCAAGAGTGAGGTGATCACTGAGGGACCCACCCCACAACAGCCAGGACCCCTGCAACCAGTCACAGAATCTATGACAAGACACAATTGGTGTGTAAAGCCTGAGCTCTTTCATTAGAACTTGCAGTTTTAGCAGACAATGGAAAAGGTGCCGGTACTCAGTACCCCCAAGAACCCCCTAAAAAAAAAGCCCTGAATACCACAAAGCTAACCAGGGTGACACCTCAGTGGAAGACACTTTGCAAGACCAGAGCATTGCATCATAGAATTGAAGGTCAGAATACGACAATAATTTTTTTTTTTATGATGAAATATTTTTACACCTACCAAGCACGACTTAACATTATTGCACTGCTTTGTCACCCTCTGATCATCCATCCTTCTCTCCTTGTTTTTTCACCCCCCCCCCTCCCTGTGAGACTCTCATTGGAATGCTTTTATGGTGGGGGTCAAAATGAAATACACGTTTTTGACCTGAAGAAGGTATTGCTTTTGAAAGCTAGTAAAAAAAAAAGTATTAAATTAGTCAGGCACCGCTGCACTGGAGCAGCTGCACCCATGTTGATTCTTTTTATATTAATAATAAAGCAAATTGTGGCTCCATTATCTATTTATTTATTTGTTACATTTGTATCCCACATTTTCCCACCTATTTGCAGGCTCAATGTGGCTTGCATTGTACCGCAGAGGCGTTCGCCATCTCCGGTAGAGAAACAAATACAAGTGTAGTTTGCATAAAAGATCGATGTCAGAGATGAATGTAGGGGAGGAAGTGAAGAAGCCAGGAGTAGAGAACAGGAATGGCAGATCGGATGTCCTGAGCAATGAACATTTTGGTGAATTTATAGAAAATAGCTCCACCCTGGCACCTGCCTCAAGAGGAGTCCAGGAAGAAAAAGATTGTCATCCTTCCACACTAAAGGAGAGGAGGAGTGGCCTAGTGGTTAGAGCACCAGTCTTGACATCCAGAGGTGGCCAGTTCAAATCCCACCACTGCTCCTTGTGACCTTGGGCAAGTCACTTAACCCTCCGTACAAACTTAGATTGTGAGCCCTGCTGGGACAGAGTACCTGACTGTAACTCACCTTGAGCTACTACTGAAAAAGCTGTGAGTAAAATCTAAATAAATAAAGATTCTAGAATTCTAAAGAACAACAAGATTCCATGCGGAATTTCCAAGTGTAGCAACATTCTATGTAGAACCCCAAAGAGTAACAAAATTCTTTGGGGTGGAGGAGTGGCCTAGTGGTTAGAGCACTTGGTCTTGCAATCCAGCCAGTTCAAATCCCACTGCTGCTCCTTGTGATCTTGGGCAAGTCACTTAACCCTCCATTGTCTCAGGTACAAACTTATAGATTGTGAGCCCTCCTGGGACAGAGAAATATCCAGAATACCTGAATGTAACTCACCTTGAGCTACTACTGGAAAAGGGGTGAGCAAAATCCAAATAAATAAAGCAAAGAGGGTGCAATAGAGAAAAGACACAGAGGAGGAGGAGAAGAAAACTAAAAGCCATTTATTTAGAAGTAATTTCCATTAGAGAAACATAGAAACAGGTTGGCAGATGAAGACTATCCAATTAAGCCAACTCATGGCACCAATTGTTGGATTATTTGTAGTAAATAATTAGCAGATTTTAGTACACACAGCTTCAGCTTTAGAAATGTTAATTTCTTTCTTCATCTCTCTCTCATTCACCCCTGAATAATTCACTGCTGAGTCACTTTAAAGTTGAAGTAACAAAACATCTGTTTACTCACAGTTTGTAGTTAGATTATAATCAGACAGGCTTATATATACATATTACTATACATTTGTCTTATCAGCTCCTTCCATGTGCTTATATGGTAATGGATGCTCACACCACCATAGATCCTCTCAGGTTAGGAGAGATCATGAGCTCCATGTGCTCCATGTGCTGCATGTGCTGCATCTAACCCCCACAGGAAGTTGCATAGCAGTGTGACCTCTCTAAGTAATTCACATCAGAGGTCACAGAGTAATCACAGAGAAATAATAGGTGACAGGCAATGCATGTAAAAATACAATACATTCCAACAAACCCCTTCTCATGCATAACTGTCATGCAATTATTTATTCATACAAAGTCCAAGCTTTATACGCAGATTCACAAAATGTTCTCTGGGTAACGGTTTGGTCATGATGT
This sequence comes from Microcaecilia unicolor, assembly GCF_901765095.1. NCBI lineage: Eukaryota > Metazoa > Chordata > Amphibia > Gymnophiona > Siphonopidae > Microcaecilia > Microcaecilia unicolor. The sequence continues at coordinate 6,708,419 of NC_044037.1, read as the reverse complement.
CAGCTGTCATCTCACTGGTGTGACAATAGTGTAGACTGATGACCCCTTCTTTCGCCAACTCTCGCACGTTGTGGTATTTCGTTGCGATGTGCTTGGTGCGTGACTGAACCTTGTCATTCTGTGACAGTCGGATGCAGCTCTGATTATCTTCCATTATCTGGATTGGTCTCTTTTCAGCTATTCCGAAATCCAGCAAAAGTTTTTCAATCCACATCAGTTCTCTGCACGCTTCCGATACGGCCACATATTCAGCTTCTGTAGAAGACAGACTCACAATACTTTGTTTATGACTGGCCCATGAAATTTGTACATTTCCATACATAAACACATATCCACTTGTGGATTTATAATCAGAATGATCCCCTGCCCAATCTGAATCACAGTAACATATTAGTTTTGGATTACTATTGGCTGAAATCTTTAATTTACAATCAATGGTACCCTTTAAATACCTTACCATCCTTTTAACTGCAGTCCAATCTGATTTGGTAGGTGAGCTGACCCTTCTGCTCAAAATTCCTACTGCATTTGCTATATCAGCCCTGTATGTGGTAGCTAGATATAAAAGCTTACCTATGGCTGATCTATATTGGATGTTATCTGGTAAAGGTTCTCTTACTGTTTCATCCTTCAGAAAATCAGTGATCATGGGAGTGCTTACAACTTGGGCATCTTGCATACCTAAACTTTCAATAAGCTCATTTATTTTCTGCTTCTGGCTTAGAAGATAAGAACCATCATTTTGTTTCTCAATTTCTATACCAAGATAGTATGACACATTACCCAGTTCTTTTATCTCAACATTGAGGTTTAAACACTTTACAATGTCCTTGTACTCTTGCTCACTTTTGCTTGCAATGAGCAGATCATCAACAAAAGCTAAAATGTATGCATATTGTCCATTTGTGCACCTAGTGTACAAGCATTTATCTGCTTCACCTTGCTTAAATCCTAAATTTGTCAATATTTCATGCAATTTTTCATTCCAACATTTTGCACTTTGCTTTAATCCATAAAGACCTTTGTTTAATTTACACACTAGCTGTCTTTGTTTTGTATTTATGAAACCTGTTGGCTGTTCCATGTACAAGTCTTCAGTTATATCTCCATGAAGAAACGCTGTTTTCACATCAATGTGGTTGACTTGCATGCCTTTTGAGACTGCAATGCTCAGAAGTGTTCTAATTGTCGTGTGTTTCACTACAGGTGCAAACACTTCATCAAAATCTTCTCCATATTTTTGAAGATATCCCTTTGCCACTAATCTGGCTTTATATCTTTCCACTTTTCCTTGTGCATTCCTTTTTAACTTGAATACCCATTTGCATCCTATAGCTTTCTTGCCAGGAGGTAATTTTGTAAGAATCCAAGTATTATTTTTATCCAATGCATCAATTTCTTCTTGTGCAGCTTTATGCCATTCAGCAGCTTCTTCTGCTGGCATTTTCTCAATCTCATCCCATGTTAAGGGCTCTTGAGCTTCTGCTGACTTTGTTAAGTAAGACAGTCTTGGGGGTGGAACACCTTTGTTTTCCCTGGATGAGCGTCTGACAACAGGTTGGTCTGACCTTTCCGCATCCTCTAAATCTGAGAGTTCTTCTCCAATTGATTCCCCTTCTCCAACTGTACTGTCTTCTTCAATGATCCTTTCTGTGTCTGCTTCCTCTGTCTGTTCCTCGTTAGGTACAGGTGAGTTGCTTTCAGACATCTGCCTTGGTATGGCATTTATATACACTGGCATGTCTATTATGGTTCTAGTTTCATATTCTGGATGATAAGGCTCATCTGGGATAATCCAGCCTTTATCAACCCTTTTGTTTTCATCAAAATATGTAACATGTCTTATGCCAACAATGCCAGTTTTCAGATTTAAAATTCTATATCCTTTGTGTCCTGGAGCATAGCCAACTAAAATGCCCCTTTCTGTTGTGGAATCCATCTTATGCCTTCTTTGCTTTGGTACATGAGCATATGCTGTACTTCCAAATGTTCTTATGTGTGACAGGTTTGGCTTCCTACCATGCCATGTCTCATGTGGTGTGCGCTCAGCGCCTTTAGTTGGCATTCTGTTTTGTAGGTACACTGCTGTGAGAATGGCTTCCCCCCATAGTCTTTTAGGGAGATTGCTATCTGACAGCATACATCTGGTCATTTCCACAAGTGACCTAAATTTTCTCTCTGCAACAGAATTTTGCTCTGGTGTATAAGCTACTGTTGTGATATGCTGAATGCCTTCTTGTTCTAGAAATGTGCGCATGCTTTGTGAAGTGAACTCACCACCATTGTCGGTCTGAAGAACCTTTGGTTTTCTTTCAAATTTATTGCTCACCATGGCTACGTATTTCTTCAGCATGTCTGTGACTTGACTTTTTTCTTTCAGCAAATAGGCCACACAATATCTAGAGAAATCATCCAAGAATATTAGCACAAATCTGTTATTTCCCAATGATGGGATATTAAACGGTCCACATAAGTCACTGTGTATTAAGTCCAGCACTTTATTACTCCTATTTCCTGTGTATTCAGGAAATGAGGGTCTCACACCTTTTTGAGTAACACAGTCTATGCATTTCTCAATTTTACCAGCATCTGCACTTATCTGAATGCCGGTGGCTAGTTGCCCACTGTGAAGATCCTGGATCACCTTAGAATCACGATGTCCCAGGCGGCGGTGCCAGATTTCCAGACTACATTTACCATCATTCTTCCTTACTTGCGCCATATGTGAGGCTTCACCTGAAATGTTCAGCTTATAAACATCATTATGCATAAAAGCTTCAGCATACACTTCATCATTTTTAGAGATTGTGCACTTACTGTTTTCAAAATGAATCACAAATCCCTTCTTATCTAATGTAGATACACTAAGCATATTGCAAACTGCTTGGGGAATATACAAGACATCACTTACAGGAATTTCTTTAACTTCATTAGACACTTTGCATTTTAAGAATCCAATACCTTTTGCTTGGATCTTAGCAGTCCCTGCGTTTGCAGTTTTAAGAATACCTTCTTCTGGACACATTTCCTGAAAGAAATTCTTACAATTGGTTAAATGGCATGTGCTCCCTGAATCCAAAATCCAAGTACTTTCATTTGAATTATTATTTACCATAGTCAAAGATTTTTCTGCCATTAGAAAACCCTTGTGTTTATCTTTGTCCTTCATACATTTCCTGGTTTGAAAATTCTTTAGTTGCATTGGCTTAGGTGAGCTAGAGGGAGTGTTTTGTGTTTCCTTACACCATTTAGATACATGTCCCTCCTTTCCACATGAGTAGCAAATCAGCTTGCCCTTGGGTGGAGTTTTCCCATAGCTCCGCCTTCCTCTGTTCTTTGCCAAGAAATTTGTTTCATTTCTCTCTGACTTGCTTTGAGAACACATCTCCTCAGAATCATTTATTATGCATTCCTGCCTTAGTTTTGATGTTGTCTGTTCAAAAGATTGCCCTTCAATGGCCTCATTTACAGACCTAAAAACATCAAACTTCTTTGATAGTGAGGTAAAAAGAAATGCTCTTTTCAATGCATCACACATGGGAATTCCAGAAAGTTCTAGCTTTTGAAATGAAGACATAAGATGCATAATGTGATCATTACATTTACTTTTATCCCTTAATTTGGTTTCATTCAACTCTGCTAACCAAATTGGTTGCTGCTTTGCATATGTAGTTGCATACATAGTTCTCAGTTTATATAAAATGTCCTTTGGTGTATCTTTTCCCTCCACTAATATGGCTTGTTTCTCTGAGAGAGCTTCCAAAAGCATGCACTTCACATAATAGTTTGCATTGTCCCATTCAGCCATATTTTCAGCTGTTCTGTCTTGGTCTAAGCATATATTTAATCTTTTTGCTCGAAGGAGACATATGAATCTTAATTCCCACTGCTGATAATTAAACTCAGTTAATCTAGGCACCTTGAGAGAATAGAACAATGGTGAATTTCTTCCCTCAGCCATTTTCTTAGCCTTCTGTCTGCTGTGTGGGGGGAGAGAGAGACAGACTGAATCTTTCCTTTAAAACTTAAGAGAAAAATGTGGCCTTTTTTTCTGCCTGGTAATATTTCTCTTCTTTTTCAATTCCTGAGCCCTGGGCCCATAACCCTTTTGTTGGATTATTTGTAGTAAATAATTAGCAGATTTTAGTACACACAGCTTCAGCTTTAGAAATGTTAATTTCTTTCTTCATCTCTCTCTCATTCACCCCTGAATAATTCACTGCTGAGTCACTTTAAAGTTGAAGTAACAAAACATCTGTTTACTCACAGTTTGTAGTTAGATTATAATCAGACAGGCTTATATATACATATTACTATACATTTGTCTTATCAGCTCCTTCCATGTGCTTAGATGGTAATGGATGCTCACACCACCATAGATCCTCTCAGGTTAGGAGAGATCATGAGCTCCATGTGCTCCATGTGCTGCATGTGCTGCATCTAACCCCCACAGGAAGTTGCATAGCAGTGTGACCTCTCTAAGTAATTCACATCAGAGGTCACAGAGTAATCACAGAGAAATAATAGGTGACAGGCAATGCATGTAAAAATACAATACATTCCAACACCAATAACACATATAAGTGTGAATACTCTGTAACCTATGCATGTATTTACTGCGTGGTTTATGGTTCAAGTGGTAGCTAATAGAATTCTCTTTTATGTTTGTGTTGGAGGCGATGCAGGGTTAAGGACATAAGTGTTTGCCATACTGGGACAGACTGAAGGTCCATGAAGCCCAGCATCCTGTTTCCAACAGTGGCTAATCCAGGTCACCAGTACCTGGCAAGACCCCAGAACAGTAGAATACATTTTATGGTGCTTATTCTAGAAATAGGCAGTAGATTTTCCCCAAGGCCATGTTAATAATGGCTTATGGACTTTTCTTTTAGGAAGTTATCCAACCTTTTTTAAACCCCACTAAGCTAACTGCTTTTACAATTTTTTTCTGGCAACAAATCCCAGAGTTTAATTATATGTCGAATGAAGAAATATTTTATCTGATTTATTTTAAATTTACTACCTAGTAGCTTCATTGCGTGCCCCCTAGTCCTAGTATTTTTGGAAAGAGTAAACAAGTGATTCACATCTACCCATTCCACTCCACTCATTATTTTATAGACCTCTATTATATCTCCCCTCTGCTTTCTTTTCTCCAAGCTGAACAGCCCTAGTTGCTTTAGCCTTTCCTCATAGAGAAGTTTTCCCACCCCCTTTATCATTGTTGTTACCCTTCTCTGTACTTTTTCTAATTCTACTACTACTACTACTACTATTTAACATTTCTAAAGCGCTACTAGGGTTACGCAGCGCTGTACAATTTAACATAGAAGGACAGTCCCTGCTCAGAGAGCTTACAATCTAAAGGACAAATGTACAGTCAGTCAAGTAGGGGTCGTCAAAATGGGGCAGTCTAGATTTCCTGAAAGGTATAAAGGTTAGGTGCCGAAAGCAACATTGAAGAGGTGGGCTTTGAGTAAGGTTTTGAAGATGGGTAGGGAGGAGGCTTGGCATAAGGGCTCAGGAAGTTTATTCCAAGCATAGGGTGAGGTGAGGCAGAATGGGCGGAGCCTGGAGTTGGCGGTGGTGGAGAAGGGTAATGAAAGGAGGGATTTGTCTTGAGAGCGGAGGTTACGGGTAGGAACGTAAGGGGAGATGAGGGTAGAGAGGTAGTGAGGGGCTGCAGACTGAGTGCATTTGTAGGTAAGAAGGAGAAGCTTGAACTGTATGCGGTATCTGATCGGAAGCCAGTTAAGTGATCTGAGGAGAGGGGTGATATGAGTATATTGGTTCAGGCGGAATACAAGACGTGCAGCAGAGTTCTGAATGGATTGAAGGGGGGATAGATGGCTAAGTGGGAGGCTGGTGAGGAGTAAGTTGCAGTAGTCAAGGCGAGAGGTAATGAGAGCGTGGACGAGAGTTCGGGTGGTGTGCTCAGAGAGGAAAGGGCGAATTTTGCTGATGTTAAAGAGGAAGAAGCGACAGGTCTTGGCTGTCTGCTGGATATGTGCAGAGAAGGAGAGGGAGGAGTTGAAGATGACTCCGAGGTTACGGGCGGATGAGACGGGGATGATGAGGGCGTTGTCAACTGAGATCGAAAGCGGAGGAAGAGGAGAAGTGGGTTTTGGTGGAAAGACGAGGAGCTCGGTCTTGGCCATGTTCAGTTTCAGGTGGCGGTTGGACATCCATGCAGCAATGTCAGATAAGCAGGCCGATACCTTTTTCTAATTCCACTATATCTTTTTTGAGATGCGGTGACCAGAATTGCACACAGTACTCATGGAGTGATATAAAGGCATTATAACATCCTCATTTTTGTTTTCCATTCCTTTCCTAATAATACCTAACATTCTATTTGCTTTCTTATCCGCAGCAGCACACTGAGCAGAAGGTTTGAACGTATCATCAACAACGACACCTAGATCCTTTTCCTGATCGCTGACTCCTAATGAATAACCTTGCATCTCGTATCTATAGTTCGGGTTCCTCTTTCCCACATCACTTTGCACTTGCTTACATTAAATGTCATTTGGATGCCCTGTCACCCAGTCTCATAAGGTTCACTTGCAATTTTTCACAATCCACATAATTTTACTATTTGAGATACTTAAGCTGTACTGATCTGTCTCGATTATACCACGATCTGTTCAGTGTGTTGGGTCTTTTCAGATATAGAATGTTAGCTTGTATTATTTATGTAAGGCACTATGCTTTCTTAATAACATTATTTTCCACCTGTGTGAGACTCCTCCTTTTGTAAATTTTTACTATTGGCATTTTTAAGAAAGTAGGAGCATTTCGTCAGGCGTATACTGCCGTCATCTACTATGTTACTATAGGGGTTGGTGGTTGGGATATGTGGATAGTGGAGGGCAGACTTATACGGTCTGTGCCAGAGCCGGTGATGGGAGGCGGGACTGGTGGTTGGGAGGCAGGAAATACTGCTGGACAGACTTATACGGTTTGTGCCCTGAAAAAGACAGGTACAAATCAAGGTAAGGTATACACATATGAGTTTATCGTGGGCAGACTAGATGGACCGTGCAGGTCTTTTCCTGCCGTCATCTACTATGTTACTATGATATATATTTTTTAAGCTAGTAATGTGTTGGTAGCGTCTATTACAGATTACGAAGTAGAGTTACATTGCATGTTTTTCAGGAGTGCCATTTTTTAAGAATACATATTTTTATGTATATTTTTATGAATATTCTTGTAGTTGTGGGTATTGTTCCATTTTGTATTAAGACTGTTTGTCTTTTTAAGATTTTGAGAAAGACTTATTTAACGACAGCATTTGTCAACTTGGCAACGACCTTGCAACTTTTTTTCTGATGGTTTATTAACTATTTCTTTTTTTATTGCTTTTTAAATTTAACATACATATTTTTCTTTTAGCATGTTGGCATGTTTCTGTCAGCTTCTTTGATTGGTTTTATGAAAAACAAGTTGCTATTTTACATTCTCATATGTTTTGCATTGATACCAGATATTGTGGCTTGGCTGATACAATCTAAGTCATTAAAAAAAATTTTTTTTGAGAGGTACCTATTTTGTCAAGGGTTATTTTGTCAGAGCTATTATGATGGGGGCCTCAGGATAGATAGAGCTGAATTAAAAAAGGTTCAAAGAAGACTGACCGAAATGATAAAGGGCAGGGGGCGGGGCAGACTTACCATTTGGGCAACCAAGCAGTGTCCGAGGGCCCAGAGCAGTGGCGTAGCAAGGGCAGGGCTGTGGAGGCGGTCCGCCCCTGGTGCACGCTGCTGGAGGGTGCAGAGAGAAGCCGCGCGCCTGTCGGCTCCACTGGCTCCCTGCTCCCTCTGCCCCGGAACAGGATACTTCCTGTTCTGGGGCAGAGGGAGCAGGGAGCCAGCGGAGCCGACAGGCGCGCGGCTGCTCTCTGCACTCTTCAGCAGCCAAGAATGCACCCGAGGGTGCTTGATGCGCCGGGGAGGGGGGTGTCATTGCGCTGGGGGGGGGGGTGTCGTGATGCACCCTAGGGACACACATGCTGCTGCACCTGGGGGGGGGGGGTGCGCAGGGGCGATCCGCCCCGGGTGGCAGCCGACCTAGGTTCGCCACTGGCCCAGAGGCTCTGCCAGGTTGCCTGCTGCCACCGACGGTCCTACCTTAAATGGCCTTGGTGTCTAGTGGCTTCTTCGGGGGCAGCTAGGCATAAAATAATCCTACTCCTTCCTGCCCGCTGCTGCTAATGTGCCCAGGGATGGCGCTGCTGTGTTTTAAAAATGGCTGCTGAGACTACCTACATTCTACTACATTGAAGTCCCTCTAACGGAGCACACAAAGATCTAAAAAAAAAAAAGTTGCGGATGGAGCAGAGCCCTGTGGTACACCAGAAAGAATCTCAACAGAATTTGATTTTTGCTGACTTTTTGTCACACAGTTACTTCCTGTGTGACAAAAATGAAGAAAACCACTGAAATACAACAACACTTCAAGCCCAATTGACTAAAGTTGATCTAGTAAAATATGATTTATAGAGTTAAACGCAGCAGAGATATAACTAAGCTGGCCAAAAAGAAAGAATTTCCTTTATCAAATCCCCCTCGTACAATAGCCAACATCGAAATCAAGAGAGTTTCAGTATCATTAAGTGGCCTGGAGCCCAAGTGATAATTATGTAAAACTTGAAAGCATTGAGAAAATCAATAGACTGATCAATTACAACCATTTCAGTAACTTTAGCTAGAAATGGTAAAGCAAGAGCAGTCTTGTATGTATGATATTTAAAATTTCAATAAATAAAAAAAAGCCCACCACCAGCGCTGAACTGGCATATCCAATGCTGGGCCATTTCTGGCAACCAGGATTGAATATCTGGGTTTCATTTTTGGCCACCAGCCAATAACCGGTTAAGTTGATATTTAGGGGCCCTTTTGCTAAGCCACATAGAGGGGCATAATCGAACGGGGCCGGTCATCTATAAGGGCGGCCATCTCTAACGCTGGCCCCGTTAAGCGGCGTACTCGACTGTATTATCGAAACAAGATGGCTGGCCATCTTTCGTTTCGATAATACGGTCGGGGCCGGCCAAATCTCAACATTTGGCCTGCCCTTAGAGATCGCCAGCATTAGAGATGGCCGCCATTGGTTTTCGCCGATAATGGAAACTAATGGCGGCCATCTCAAACTCGGCCAAATCCAAGGCATTTGGTCATGGGAGGAGCCAGCATTTGTAGTGCACTGGTCCCCCTCACATGCCAGGACACCAGCCAGGCATCCTAGGGGGCACTGTAGTGGACTTCACAAATTGATCCCAGGTACATAGCTCCCTTACCTTGTGTGCTGAGCCCCCCAACCCCTCCTCCAAAACCCACTACCCACAACTGTACACTACTACCATAGCCCTTACGGGTGAAGGGGGGCACCTAGATGTGGGTACAGTGGGTTTGTGGTGAGTTTTGGAGGGCTCCCATTTACCACCACAAGTGTAACAGGTGGGGGAGGGGCCTGGGTCCGTCTGCCTGAAGTGCACTGCAGTACCCACTAAAAACTGCTCCAGGGACCTGCATAGTGCTGTGATGGAGCTGGGTATGACATTTGATGCTGGCATAGAGGCTGGCAAAAAAATGTTTGTAATTTTTTTGGGGGTGGGAGGGGGTTGGTGACCACTGGAGGAGTAAGGGGAGGTGATCCCCGATATCCTCCGGTGGTCATCTGGTCATTTACGGCACATTTTTGAGGATTGGTCGTGAACAAAAAAGGACCAAGTAAAGTCGGCCAAATGATCGTCAGAGCCGGCCTTCTTTTTTCCATTATCGGCCGAGGCCGACCATCTGTTAACCACGCCCCACCCCGCCTTCGGTACACTTCCGGCACGCCCCCTTTAACTTTGACCGGCCCTGCGACAGAAAGCAGTTGAAGCCGGCCAAAATCGGCTTTTGATTATACCGATTTGGCGGGCTTTAGGAAAAGACCAGCCAACTCCCGATTTGTGTCAGAAGATGGCCGCCCTTCTCCTTCGAAAATAAGCAGGATAGGTGCCTATGCACACCCAATGTGCCTGAATTTGGAGTTACCACCCGGCTACCGTGTGGTCTATATGGTAATTTCATTTTTTACACGCGCACGGCAAAAATCAGGCAGTAACTCTGACTTGACGTGCATAGGTGATTATCTCACAGTTAACGCGAGAGACCTTACCGCTAAGTCAACGGCTGGTGGTAAGGTTTCAGACCCAAAATGGACGTGCGCCAATTTTAATTTTGCCACATGTCTATTTTTGGCAAAAATTTTAAAAAGGCATTCTTTACAGGTGCGATCTGTGCGCGCCCAGAACACATGCCTACACTAGCGCAGCCCATTTTACAGCGCACCTTAGCAAAAGGATCCCTAGTGCTAACCAGTAATTGGCTAATACATAAAGATAGGACAGTTATATATTTGGTCCTATTCTGGTTACTACTACTACTACTTATCATTTCTATAGCGCTACTAGATGTACGCAGCGCTATACACTTAAACATGAAGAGACAGTCCCTGCTCCACAGAGCTTACAATCTAATCAAGACAGACACACAGGACAAATAAGGGATAAGGACAAAGAGCAGCAAGATTCCGGAATCCCAGAGAGTAGCAAGATTCCAGAATCCCAAAGAGTAACAAGGTTCCGGAATCCCAAAGAGTAGCAACATTCTGTGCAGAATCCCAGAGAGTAGCAAGATTCCGGAATCCCAAAGACTCCTATTACTACTTATCATTTCTAAAGCGCTACTAGACGTACGCAGCACTGTACACTTGAACATGAAGAGACAGTCCCTGCTCCACAGAGCTTACAATCTAATCAAGACAGACACACAGGACAAATAAGGGATAAGGACAAAGAGCAGCAAGATTCCGGAATCCCAGAGAGTAGCAAGATTCCAGAATCCCAAAGAGTAACAAGGTTCCGGAATCCCAAAGAGTAACAAGGTTCCAGAATCCCAAAGAGTAGCAACATTCTGTGCAGAATCCCAGAGAGTAGCAAGATTCCGGAATCCCAAAGACTCCTATTACTACTTATCATTTCTAAAGCGCTACTAGACGTACGCAGCGCTGTACACTTGAACATGAAGAGACAGTCCCTGCTCCACAGAGCTTACAGTCTAATTAGGACAGACAAACAGGACAAATAAGGGATAAATTATATACTATATATTGTCCTCAGACCCTCTAGTTTCCCGTTGTTTTCCTTCCAATGTTTCAATGTTCTTTTCCATTGATATATTCCTTAACGATACTTTGATTTTGTCTCGTATAACTCTTCACAATGTAATCCATAACCGAATTGTAACAAACTGTATTTCCATCATTCATAATGTATTGTAAGCCACACTGAGCCCACAAAAAGGTGGGAAAATGTGGGATACAAATACAATAAATAAATAAATAAATAAGGACAAAGAGTAGCAAGATTCCGGAATCCCAAAGAGTAGCAACATTCTGTGCAAAATTCCAGAGAGTAGTAAGATTCCGGAATCCCAAAGACTCATATTACTACTTATCATTTCTATAGCGCTACTAGACATACGCAGCGCCGTACGCTTGAACAAGAAGAAACAGTCCCTGCTCCACAGAGCTTACAATCTAATTAGGACAGACAGACAGAACAAAGAAGAGATAAGGGAATAGTAAAGTGAGGATTTTAACATAAGGGTTCTCAACAAGAGAATAAGGGTTAGGAGTTAAAAGCAGCATCAAAAAGGTGGGCTTTTAGCTTAGATTTGAAGACGGCCAGAGATGGAGCTGAATATTGGGTCCTCAGTGCGACCTGCCCCCGAAACACCCTTGGAATGCCGCCAAAATAGCCATCTCCTGGTTATGTGCTAACTTCAAGTATTCTGCAGAGATAACCAGTTATCTCCTGCTAGATATTCACAGATAGTTGGTTATGTACAATTTAATGGGTCAGCAGCCATTGCCGATTGGTTAAATCGCATTGAATATCTGGCCCAGAATGTCTTAAAAAAGGTAACATGCATAAAATGGTTGCAATGTGCACTAACCTATATAGTACATAAGTAATGCCACACTGGGAAAAGACCAAAGGTCCATCGAGCCCAGCATCCTGTCCACGACAGCGGCCAATCCAGGCCAAGGGCACCTGGCAAGCTTCCCAAACGTACAAACATTCTATACATGTTATTCCTGGAATTGTGGATTTTTCCCAAGTCCATTTAGTAGTGGTTTATTTAGGCGCTACAGTATTGGCTAAGTGTATTCTATACACCGCACCTAAAACTTATACAATATGTTTAATTCCGTGCTGATATTTTAGGCTCCATATATAGAATCTGGCCCTCACCGCTTAGCACATGGTTAGGCTGTGAGCCCTTACTGCCTGGAAAATAGGGATCGGTGAGGGCTCACCTGCTAATGGAAAATTAGAGGCCCATTACAAAGGCACACCAAAAAGTGGCCTGCGGTAGTGTGGGCGTGTGTATTGGACGCACGCTGGACCATTTCTCCACTGCGTCTGGAAAAAAGGGTTTATTTTCTGGGCCAGGAAATGGTCGTGCAGCAAAATGAAAACCAGTGCGCGTCAATTTGCTGCCTGAGCCCTTAACGCCACCCATTGACTTAGTGGTAAGGGCTCATGCATTACCCGTGCGGTAACCGTCCAGGGCGCAGCAACTGTCGATTACCACCGGGAACTCCCCCACGGTAGAAAATTATTTTCTACCATGGGTTTTCGGCCTGCGCCAAACTTAGAATTACCACCAAGTGCACGCACTAGCTGGGAGCTAATGCCAATTTGATGCATGCTGCACGCATGTATGCCCTTACACGCCTTAGTAAAAGGACCCCTAAGTGTGTGGAATTATAGAAAATCGGCCATTTTGCTGCCATGCAACAAGTGGCCTCAGCACACGGAAAAGACTCATGCTAGGGATAGCGCTGGACACTTTTTAACGCAGCTTAGTAAAAGCGCCCCTAAATATGTTATGAATGTTAAAGATTTTTATTCATTCAAAAATGTTTCCCCTGTGTACTTCCCTTAGATCTGGTGGGTCCTTGCACTTATCACACAGAAAGAGGTATAGACAGAAATTTTATATTATTATTCCCACAGACATATGGTCACATGCTTGCATACATGACCTCATAAAATGCCGACTGGCATAAAAGTACACGCCGTGACATGATGGTGCGTACTTTACCATTAGCTATACAGTACAGGTGTAAGTGATTGGTTGTGTTACTGCTCCAACACCCACCCACCCTGTCTTCCAAATTTTGAACACGGACTCACTCATCGACTAGTTCAATTGAATTTTATAGAAGTGTTTACTATTGGTTGGAAGAGAAATCATGGAAGTAAATAAGTCACATTTTAGTTATCTGTTAAAAGAAAATAATTAGTTATTTTTTTTCTGGAGCTTTAATTAGTAAATTCTCAAGTCTTTGAGGTAAACTGACAAAACAAACTCACTAAATTTCACACATCAGATATTTGAAGTTGAAAGATAAGTTAAGCTACTGTGTACTCCAGAAACAGGTGAGAAAACAAGCAGAATTACACACAGGGAACCAGAACAGAGGTTTAGATCTTACTGCTGCTTCTTTTGATTTACAGAACAGCTGAGGGGAAAAGGAGGGGCTTTGGCAGGTCTTTTTCTGTTTTCTTTCAGCAGGTGCAAAACCTCCTACAACTGAAGTATGGCTGGAAAGTATTATGTAGACAAGCACAGCGGGGGGGGGGGGGGGGGGGGGGGGGGGGGGGGTGACATGGAGAGGATGATGCAGAACAAAAACATCCAATGAACTAAAAAAAGTTCACATCAGATGCTTTATTCAGGTAAAATGGACTCGACACAAATCGTGTTTCGGCCACAGAGGCCTGCTTCAGGAGTCCCTAGACAATACACAAAGTACATATAGATCAAGAACTATCATAAAAACAAAAATGTATATTTTATTTATTGTATTTATTTATTGCATTTGTATCCCACATTCCCCCACCTATTTGCAGGCTCAATGTGGAATTCAATAGTGACACAGTTAGTAACATACATATACTACTACTACTACTACTACTTAGCATTTCTATAGCGCTACTAGGGTTACACAGCGCTGTACAAGTTTAACATGGGGAAGGACATTCCCTGCTCAAGAGAGCTTACAATCTAAAGGTAACAAACTATGTAGTCAGTGTAGGTATCATGAATGGGGAAGGTGGTTAGGCGCTAAAAGCAAGGGAGAAGAGATGGGCTTTGAGTAAGGACTTGAAGATGGGCAGGGAGGGCGCATGGCGTATGGCCTCGGGAAGTCTGTTCCAGACATAAGGTGATGCGAGGCAGAAGGGGCGGAGTCTGGAGTTGGCGGTGGTGGAGAAGGGTACAGATAGGAGTGATTTGTTCTGAGAGCGGAGGGTATGGGTGGGAACATACGGGGAGAGAAGGGTAGAGAGGTAATGGGGGGCTGCAGATTGAGTGCACTTGAAGGTCAATAGGAGGAGCTTGAACTGTATACGGTAGTGGACCGGGAGCCAGTGGAGCGACTTGAGGAGAGGGGTGATATGAGAGTATCGGTTCACGCGGTAGATAACACATGCGGCGGAATTTTGGACAGATTGAAGGGGGGATAGATGGCTAAGCGGAGGCCAGCGAGAAGAAGGTTGCAATAGTCAAGACGAGAGGTAACGAGCGAGTGCACGAGGGTTCGGGTGGTCTGTTCAGAGAGGAATGGGCGAATTTTGCTAATATTATAGAGGAAGAAGCGACAGGTCTTAGCTGTCTGCTGGATATGGGCAGAGAAGGAGAGGGAGGAGTCGAAGATGACTCCGAGATTGCGGGCTGAGGGGACGGGGAGGATGAGGGCATTGTCAACAGAGACGGAAAGTGGGGGAAGAGGGGAAGAGGGTTTGGGTGGGAAGACAAGGAGCTCAGTCTTAGCCATGTTCAGTTTCAGATGCCGGTTAGACATCCAGGCAGCGATGTCTGAAAGGCAGGCCGAAACTTTGGCCTGGGTTTCGACCGTGAGGTCAGGAGTGGAGAGATAAAGCTGGGTGTCATCAGCATAGAGATGGTACTGGAAACCATGTGATGAGATCAGCGAGCCCAGGGAAGAGGTGTAGATCGAGAAAAGAAGCGGTCCAAGGACAGATCCTTGAGGAACCCCAACAGAGAGTGGGATGGGGGTGGAAGAAGAGCCATTAGAAAATACTCTGAAGGTACGTTGGGAAAGATACGAAGAGAACCAGGAGAGGACGGAGCCCTGGAACCCGAATGAGGACAGTGTGTCAAGAAGTAAGTTATGATTGACGGTGTCAGAGGCGGCAGATAGGTCCAGGAGGATGAGGATGGAATAGTGACCTTTGGATTTGGCAAGGAACAGGTCATTGCAGACTTTAGAGAGTGCAGTTTCTGTCGAGTGAAGTGGGCGAAAGCCGGATTGAAGCGGATCGAGGACGGCCTGAGAGGAGAGAAAATCAAGGCAGCGGCTGTGGACAGCGTGTTCAAGTAGTTTGGAGAGGAAGGGTAGAAGAGAGATGGGGCGGTAGTTGGCGGGACAGGTGGGGTCAAGTGATGGTTTTTTGAGAAGTGGTGTGACTACAGCGTGCTTGAAGGTGTCAGGGACAGTAGCGGTGTTGTAAAATAAGCATATGCACCCACAGAACTTAAATAGGATATAAATATAAATGTCATGTATAAATACGAAACAAAGATAAAGTAAAAGGCTTTAAAATTTTAGAAAATTATTGAAGACCACCCTGTTTAAGAAGGCCGCCTGCCTTCTAGACTCAACATAACCTACTTCTCCCTGGTCTCACCAAGATTCATGGACTCTATTTCCTTGTATTATCTTTTCCTGTCTTTGTTGTTCATAAGATACCTATTTGCCTATTATCGTACTTTCACATAGTTTAATTGTACTTTCTCTGTACTGTAGCCTACCCTACGGTTTGTGTAAGCCACATTGAGCCTGCAACTAGTGGGAAAATGTGGGGTATAAATGTATTAAATAAATAAACAAATAAATAAAACGAATCATTAAAAAGCAATAACAAATATTGTGAACAAAATGTGACCTTAAACATTAAGAATAGTTAAAAATGAGACAAAAAACATATGTCAAATAGAAAAACATATGTGTGATCCAATGACTATAGATAGAGCAGCATGCCCATAAAAACACTACTAGTTATATAACCGTGGCAGGTATTAAAACCAAAGCAACACTTGCTTAAATGTGAACAAACCGCAGAGGGTATCAGGTGCTGCTACTGAAGAACCTTAAGACCACGATGACGTGAAGTCCAAAGAGGTTTAGAGTTTTCTGTATGACTGAAAAAGGCAATACTGGTAAGAAATGATTATATGGCTATACAGTGCTCTGTAAGTCACGAAGACCAATCTCCTAAGGAAAAAAAAAGAAAAAATGTGAAAATAAGAAAAAATATATAAGACTGGAAAAAGTAGTGTACAGCAAAGTAAAACTAAAAAGCCAACCGTAGGAGGCACAAACAAGTGGGAAAAGTAAAAGTCTAAGCGGTATATAGAAACCCTGGCAGGTGACACAGCATACAAAAAGACCAGAGGTAAAAACAGGGGACTGGAGAAGCAGAAATACCAAAGACAAAAATAGAACGAAAGACTAGCAGCCCAACAAGGGTCGGAAACTAGAGAAACTAGTGGACATGCCAAAAATCATGGAAAGGGATGAACAGTACAGCTATGTGGATATGTGGGATAACCTCTGTCCAGGTGTTCATGATTCAAGCTGAAGGATTAGTTCCATGTTCAAGATGGCTGTTGGTTGAATCCCTCATGAAAGAAGTGGAGGAACAGAAAGAGGAGGTGGTGAGGTTGTGCCAATGAGAAATACATTGATGAGATGCTTCTTGAGACATCAAGGATCTCCAACGGAGGGGATGAAAAAATTGTGCTGAGAGAAGATAACTGGATACAGAATCGATACCCACTTCAGCTTCCCTCGTACTAAGGAACTTGTATGCAGCCCTGGAAATGGAGGAAGTAACATTCCAGGAATAGGAGGAACCAAACCTCAAAAACCCAAAAGTTGCTGGATCAGTGGCAGTGGTTGGTGATTCACTTCTGAGGGATACAGAGGCAGCTATCTGTTGACCAAACATGATATCCCAGGAGGTGTGCTGTCTGCCGGGTGCCAGGATTTAAGATGTTATGGAGAGTTTGTCAAGACTCATCAAGCCTATGACTATCATCTGATGCTGCTCATCCATGTGGGCACAAATAATACAGCTAGGGATCCCACCAAGCCAATCAAAAGTGATTTCATGGTTCTGGGTGAGAAGGTGAAGCAGATAGAACTTCAGGTGGGGTTCTCATCAATCCTGCCTGTCGAGGGTAGAGGCCAAAGCAGAGAAGCTCGCATCCTGGAGAATAATGTATGGTTGCACAGATGGCTTCATCAAGAACATTTTGGCTTCCTATACCATGGGATGATTTTTCAAGGGTTACTGAGCAGAGGTAGTGTTCATCTATGAAGGAAGGGACAAAGTGTCTTCCACAGCAGACAGGCTAATCTTTTGAAATGGGCATTAACCTAGAATCATTGGGGATGGATGAACACAGATTCCACGTAAGTATAAGCCCACAGGTAGACAAAATGTTAAATAAATGTAAAGGAATGGGGAAAAAAGGGGGCTGCATTTGGAAAGAATGGTAGACCTTGAACAATTTTCAGAAGATTGTGCTCCTGTGTTGTCAGTTTGTTTCCAACACAATTCAATCATACTTAACAGTGAAATCAGGAAAAAAAAGTGCCTTAATTATAAAAAAGGACATGTGATTAAACCCAACATCAGACAGTGCTGCCATAGAGGACTGGATGTAGATAGATCCATGGAAAATACATTTTGTATCACACATGATTTGGGAAAGAAAGTTGAACGAGGGGTGACATAGCCTGTCCTTTATAAAATCCATATTCTTCCTGCCTGGGAGGGGGGGGGGGGGGTCTGACACGTTGTTTTGTGAGCATAACTTCTTCCCACTATCTTCTTCTGAACGCTCTGTGGATTTCTCTCTGTTTACTTATTCAGATTCATTATTCCATGATCTTTTTCATTTTATCTGATAATCTCACTTTTAGCTTACTTTTCAAAAGGACAGAAGGCTTATAAAAGAGCGGGGAATGTGTATGTGTGTCTGAGTCTCTGTTTATCTCTAACAAATTCATGGTCTGCTGTCCTATCCATATCACATTTCAGTACATGTTAAGGACATAGGAGGACTCAGACAAGGGCCTTGTTCCTGGCACAGACGTGTGGACGCATATGTCCTGGAAAGTGGAAAAATTTCCCCGTCCATTTTTTTTTATGTTTTATTAAAGGTTTTGTCATACAGATAATACAAAAGTAAACACAAAATCAAACAGACCCCCCCCCCCCCCCCCCCGAAATAAACACAAAAAAGATCAGCATAACATAATCAGAGTTCCATGGCATTACCCGGAGACAAATAGCAGGGATACACCAGGTCAATGAGTGCTATGTGGCTCCTGACAAAAGAGGTCTAAACGAGCCCAGGTCCTCAAAACAGACTTAATGTTTCGACGCCAATGGGCCAAAATTGTTTCATATTTCCTGATCACGCATACATAACTCCACCATTCATTATAATTCAGGTACACACTATTTTTCCAATTGGAGACAATTAAATGCAAGGCAACAGCTAGCAGTATGTTGGGGGGAGAGAAGAGGGTGGGCAGTTGAACAATGGGAGCGGGAGGGCAGGGGAGAAACGAGAGCATGGATGCGAAGGGGGGGCATGGATGCAAAGGGGGGGGAGAAGAGGGCGGGCCAGGCTGGGACATGGGAGAGAGAGGAGCATGGATGCGAGGGGGGGTCATGGAAGGGAGAGAGGGGAATTGCTGGATAGGGATTAATAGAGGGGGCAGGGGACAGAGGAGCATGGATGGGCATGGATTGGGAGGGCAGGGCTCAGGGAGAGAGGGGAATTGCTGGAAAGGGATGAATGGAGGGGGCAGGGGACAGAGGAGCATGGATGGGCATGGATTGGGAGGGCAGGGCTCAGGGAGAGAGGGGAATTGCTGGATAGGGATGAATGGAGGGGGCAGGGGACAGAGGAGCATGGATGGGCATGGATTGGGAGGGCAGGGCTCAGGGAGAGAGGGGAATTGCTGGAAAAGGATGAATGGAGGGTGCAGGGGACAGAGGAGCATGGATGGGCATGGATTGGGAGGGCAGGGCTCAGGGAGAGAGGGGAATTGCTGGAAAAGGATGAATGGAGGGGGCAGGGGACAGAGAAGCATGGATGGGAGGGCAGGGCTCAGGGAGAGAGGAGAAATTGCTGGACATAGAGAGGAGGGAAGAGAGATGAAGGAGATGAAATGAGGGAAAAGGAAGAGAGGAGAAAAACTGCACATGGATGAAGAAAATAGGCAGAAGCTGAGGACCAGAAATGAAGAAGAAAGGAGGAAAGGAAAGAAATAAATGGAAAGGAAGCCCTGGAAACGGAATTAAGAGGACAGATAGCAGCAGAATCAGATACTGGGCCAGCATGATCAGAAAAAGAAAGTCACCAGACAACAAAGGTAGAAAAAAAAATCATTTTATTTTCATTTTAGTGTTTGGAATATGTCCACTTTGAGAATTTACATCTGCTATCTTATTTTGCAATGTATAGCAATTTCTTTCTAAGAATATTGTTGACAATTCCTGTCAATGTGGCAAGTGGTGAGCGATCATTTTCACGGGGGGTGGGGGGGGGCGCCAACTGATAGGCTGCAGGGGGGCACCAGAGACCTTAGGCACGGCCCTGCCTGCTCTTCCTTCTCTCAGACTCTCTCTCTCTCTCTCTCTTTCCTTCTTGGTCTGCCTCTGTTTCTCACTGTCCTTCTTCCATTTCTTGATTTGGCCGACTCTCCGCCCTTATCTGTCTATCTCTGGCTGCAACAAACTCCCTATTCATCATTAAAGCCCTGTGCCATTTAAAATTTAACAGAGGGAGTGAGAGAGTACAGATGCTCCTTCCCAACTCTCCCTATATTTTGATACTACATCAAAGAGCAACTTTCCCCTGTAAAGGGAGGAGTAGGTCAGGAGAGGGATGTCTTTACATGGGGACAGATGCAGAACAGCTAACCCCCATTACACATTCCTTGTACAGTTTAGCAAAAAAATCAAATGTGGCTGGGGGGAGGGGGGGCAGGTCTGCGTGTAGTGTACCTTTATCTTGTAAATGGATGGTGAGGTATCTATTTTTAGCTATTACAGGCTGTGGTTAGACAACCCAAACTCTGTCAGCGGCTAAGCAGGCTGAAAATCTAAGGATTTGTTTCAGATTTTAAGAGATAATTTGGGAAGGCAGTGGCTGGAGGTGTAGTCTAATACTACTTAGTTATTCAACTGAACTGCAAGCCACAAAACACCTCCCAGGCTATCAAATCCCACTTCGGTCTCTGAATCAGTTCTCTTGGGTGTCTAAAAAGATGCAAACAAAATTGATTTAATTAATCAGCATACAGTTGATTTCTAGTGAGTGTTAAAACATGTTTTTTTTTTGTTGTTTTGTTTTAGAAAACTTTTTATTGAATTTTGTAGTTACAACAAGTAAACATTATACAGGAATAAAGTGAAACACGCACTGTGAAGATTATGTATGAATTAAAGAACGTATCACCTTCAAAATCTGCACCCTGGTCCACAAGATTATCTACGGTGAAGTCCCAGGATAGTGTGCCAAGCTTCACTGCACAGCTGTAACCCACAGCCCTTGTTCCCTCAACCTCAGCCTCTGTCAGCAAGCAGAGGACAGTTGTCAGGGTTTGTGGCTGTTTCAGGGGGTCTTTTACTAAAGCTTAGCTCGAGTTATCTGCAGCAGGGCCCACAGGAATAAAATGGGAGCTGATGCAGATAACTTGAACTAATCTTTAGTAAAAGATCCCCTCAGTGTATTCTTTCTGGGTTACACGATTCCGTTTTGTTAGGTGTGGCTGCTTTCAGCACTGTCGGACTATGAATACACTGGCCAGGTGTTTGCATTGAACTAACACAATATTCACAGAAAGAAGCGTCTGGTTAAATATAAAAGCATTCAGTGGTATCTTTTGTCTGTGCAAATCGTTCTGTTAAAATAGATAATGAGTGATCAGCCGAAGCCAGATGTGCGCTGGATGACAGTATAAACAGGATATCAGAATTCAAGGAACTGGCTTTCACCTGGGCTTAGCCATGATGGTTCTGGTTTTGTGCTTTTGTGTAACTCCGGAGGAGAGGTTCAGAAGCAACTTCAGCTTATAATAACAGACACATGGCATTTTCTTAACATGGCACAACTTGGCCACAGCTTTATTTAAATTACAAACATCATAACCCTGGGCATACCCAAGCCAATCAACCTTCCGGCTTAGCAGCCAAACCCAGTCCGCCGTCACAGCAAGACTGACCAATCGTATACAGAGCTCCCCCGGATGCCAGAAGAGGATTTCCGGGCTCAGTCCAAGGGTTTTAAACCCCTTCCTCTTTCCCCACCCTTCCCAGCGGGGTACCTCTGAGGGGCGGGAACGAGCCCGCCTCGCCCCGCTTGCACCCCGCTTGGGCTAGTGCGCATCCCCGTCGGAGCACAGCGCCATGTTAATGGCGGCTCCGTGCACCCGTTGGGGCACTGCGCCTTGCTTGTCACGCTTCTGATGTGAATTTTAGTAAGTCGGGGATGCTGAGGTGCTGATTGTCAGGCATGTGTAGCAGGACTCCAAAATGTTCCCTCTATGTTAAGGAGGAAAATGCTAGAATCTCCACCATTTTGACCTGGACCTAAAGCGATGGGGGATAGGCTAAGGCATCCATCACTGTCAGGGAGGGTTCCCGTCCTGTATTTTGAAGGGAAACATTTAATACCCTGAAGAAGAGAGAACAGGAAGATCTGTTTGCACAGGGAATGTGCAGAAGGAGTCCAGGAGGACTCCAGGGCTGCAGTGGAAGAAGCTACATGATGCACGGAACCCAAACTATAGCTACATCACCGCCCAGGAAAAGGATCTAGGTTTCATTGTTGATGCTATGTTGAAACCCTCTGCTCAGCGTGCAGCAGCGGCTAAGAAAGCAAATAGAATGTTAGGAATTATTAGGAAAGGAATGGAAAACAAAACTGAGAATGTTACAATGCTTTTGTATCACTCCATGGTGTGAGCACACCTCAAATACTGTGTGCAATTTTGGTCACCACATCTTAAAAAAGATATAGCAAAATTAGAAAAGGTACAGAGAAGGGTGAAGGGGATGGGACGACTTCCCTATGTGGAAAGGCTAAAAAGGCTAGGGTTATTCAGCTTGGAGAAGAGACGACTGAGGGGAGATATGATAGAGGTCTATAAAATACTGAGTGGACTAGAACAGGTAAACCAAAAATACTAGGACTAGGGGGCATGCGATGAAGCTACAAAGTAGTAAATTTGAAACAAATTGGAGGAAATATTTTGTAACTAAATGTGTAATTGATCTCTGGAGTTTGTTGCCAGAGGCTGGTGAAAGCAGTTAGCTTAGCAGGGTTTAAGATATTTTAGACAAGGTCCTAAAAGAAAAGCATTAAGATGGACTTGGGAAAATCCACAGTTTGTTCCTGAATAAGCAGCATAAAATCTGTTTTTACTCTTTTGGTATATTACTAGGTATTTGTGACCTGGACTGGTGTCCTGTTGGAAACCAGAAATAGGGCTGGATGGACCTTTGCTCTGTCCCAGTGTGGCATTCTGCACCTGGACTAGCTTTCTACACACATTGTAACTTAGATCAGTTCCTTATCTCTTGCTTAACTATACAAAGAATGTGCCTTGAGTTTAGCTAACCATCAAATTATCGCAACTGACTCTGTGCTATGCATCTTGCTCCCATCATACATCTGCTCTTGGTCCCTCAGCTATTGGTAAGTCGTATTGTAGAAAATCTTTAACATCATATCTATGTTAGTTGAATGTTCGAATGCTGCTTATTAGGTGTATCGTTAGTATTATGCTAACATTGTATTAGATCTCTGTTATTTGAATTTCAGTGCTCTTAAATGTGTATATTTTTGATAGTGCTTCATCTTAGTTCTATTATTAGGTTTCAATTTGCTGTTTCCAAGTTTACTTAATTTATTGTATTTATGTTTATTCTTGGATATTTTACTTATGCTGTTAACAAAATTGTAAGTTTTATGTTCAACTCTACCTGCTGCACACTGCCTTGGCTGAATCTCTTCATAAAGGCAGTTAATAAATCCCAATAAATAAATGCTTAATGTTCTTATGCCTCTTTGGATGGACAAATGATTTGCTTAGGCCACAGAGGCCTAACTACCGTAGGAGAAGCAGTGGGGGAGGCCTACAGACTCAGGGAGGATCTGGAGGAACAGCCAGTGGAGAAGGTAACTGAAGTAGTTGAGGTCACAAAGGACTTCAACCGGGGCAGATTTAGGCAACTGAGCAGTGCCTGAAGGCCCAGAGCATGTGGGGGTTTCAGTACCTCCTCTTCCCTCCGTCCCCAGGTCTGGCAATCCCCCTCTCTCTCTCACCCCTTCTCCCGCTCTGGTATCTCCTCTGTCTTTAATACCCTCCCCCCTGCCGCATTTACCTCAAAAGTTCTTTTCTTTGTATAGGGTCCTGGCATAGGCTGTCTGCAACCTTCTCTCTACCATGGTCCATTCATGCAGAAGGGGGAAATGGGACTTGACATGCCACCTTTCTGTGGGTTTTGCAACTACATTCAAAGCAGTTTACATAGTATATACAGGTACTTATTTTGTACCAGGGGCAATGGAGGGTTAAGTGACTTGCCCAGAGTCACAAGGAGCTGCAGTGGGAATCGAACCCAGTTCCCCAAGATCAAAGTCCACTGCAGTAACCACTAGGCTACTCCTCCTCCTCCACACAGGAAGATAAACCAAAAAGGGGTGGACTATGGCAGACAGAAGGTTCCGGTCAGTGGCAGATAGGTTATGCTGAGACCCTTTACAGGGATAGGAGCTTTTGAGGAAAATGCGGCGGGGGGGGGGGGGGGGGGGGGGGGAACTGAACCTGGAAAAGGAGAGGGGGAGATGTTGGCCTCAGGAGGGAGAGACATGTTGGACCTAGAGAAGGGAGGGAGGGAGGCAGATATGTTGGAACCAGTTGTGGAGGAAGGGCAAAGATGGTGCACCCAGGGGGAGGGGAAAACAGAGATGGTGTATCTGGAGGAGGGAGAAGGAATGAGAGGGAGAGATGTTGCATCAGTGGGGGGGGGGGGGGGGAGAAAAGATGTTAGA
Organism: Microcaecilia unicolor; assembly: GCF_901765095.1. Lineage (NCBI taxonomy): Eukaryota > Metazoa > Chordata > Amphibia > Gymnophiona > Siphonopidae > Microcaecilia > Microcaecilia unicolor. Next base: position 6,684,189 of record NC_044037.1, on the reverse strand, counting down.
TCTAGAGCGAGGGGGGAGGAGAGAGAGATTTTGGATCAGGGGGCTGGAGGGAGAGAGGGAGAGGGGGAGATGTTGGCCTCAGGAGGGAGAGACATGTTGGACCTAGAGAAGGGAGGGAGGGAGGCAGATATGTTGGAACCAGTTGTGGAGGAAGGGCAAAGATGGTGCACCCAGGGGGAGGGGGAAACAGAGATGGTGTATCTGGAGGAGGGAGAAGGAATGAGAGGGATAGATGTTGCATCAGTGGGGGGGGGGGGGAGAAAGATGTTAGATCTAGAGCGAGGAGAGGGGGGAGGAGAGAGAGATTTTGGATCAGGGGGCTGGAGGGAGCGAGGGAGAGATGTGGGACCCGGAGGGGGGCAGATGACCCTTATTGCCCAGGGGCCCAAATCCCTGTCCGTCTGCCTCTGACTTGAACTCATGTTTTTGAAAGAGTCCAGTTGCTACTGTCTGCTTGATATATTCCTCTAGAGGAGAGATTCATCCCACTGTACCTGCTGAGAAATTGATGTTCATCAGCCTACGACATCGGAACTAAGATTCGTAGTATTGTTGAAGCTCCAATCTCGCAGTACAATGAATCCTGATTGGCTTATTCAGAAAGAACAGCGATTCATCGATTGATCTACATGTGGAACACAACACAGCCATGGAGAGGTAATAGGGAGATCGAATGAGATAACTAAATTGGCATGACATCCTCTCTTGTATAAATTGGAGAAAGGAGGTCATGGTAGTATGTACTGCTAGAACTATTGGGCTTACTGGTTTGAAGACCCATCCAGATTTAATGGTTGCTGCAGTTTGTAAGCTAACTAGAAACATTAGTGTAAGTGTTTGGTATTTTGATATTTGTAGGGTAACGAGGGCTTGTTTCATTTGCCGATAGCTGGTCTCTACGATTCCAGGAGAACGGTACTGAATTGCACGGCTTGGTCCTTGTAAAAAGAAGGAGGTGCCATGCAGTGCGACCCGGAGCTTGTGCTACAGACCCAGCCAGATCAGCTTAGGCCTGTCTGGTTCTGGTTGGGGTAGTAAGACTTTGCAGTTACGCCTATGACTTTCATCTTGAGCCTTCTATCATTTTCATACCCTCCGGCTTGGGTTTTCTGCTCTTCGTTACCACAAAGAACCCACAAAGCAACAACCTTTTGAACAAGCAGAGAACCACTCATCATTCCACCACTCGCACTCAGGCAGGGAGGGTGGGTGCGAGATCAAGCCGGTTGTGGAACACAAATATGACAGGAGGCCCTGCTCTGCCACACCCATATCTGATTGCCCCCCTCCCCCCAATCCCTGCACCCTGTCACCTTCCTTGTCCACTCATTGAGCATAGGATTCAAACCATTGCATCCGAATTCCTCTCACCCCATCCCTTCTCCTGATCTTTCTTCACAGATGTGAAGATAATCAGTCTTGTAAGATCCTTCTTCAGTTCTTCACTGTCTGCTCATTTAAGCACTTCAAATAATTTTGTGTCATCTGCAGATTTGATTCATGATAGAAGGTAGTTTGGTTTGATCTAGCACAGTTTCTAGTGTCCATGTGAAACCCTTTGAGTAGAGCAGTGTGTTTCTTCTAGCAAAAAAGGTGCCGGTACTCAAATGTCAGGCCACCCTTCAGGGGTGGGGTGATCACTGAGGGACCCACCCCACAATAGCCAGGACCCCTGCAACCAGTCACAGAATCTATGACAAGGCAGAATTCGTGTGTAGAGCCTGAGCTCTTTCATTAAAACTTGGGGCCTATGGACCAATTTCAGCACACAATGGAAAAGGTGCCGGTACTCAGTACCCCCAAGTACCCCCTCAAAAAAAGCCCTGGAGTAGAGACTATAGTCACAAGTATTTCTTTCCTCTTAAAACAAACAGGAGAAAGTTTTTCTTTACTCAGCATGTAGTTAGACTCTGGAACTCGTTGCCGGAGAATGTAGTGACAGCAGCTGGCCTTACGGAATTTAAAGGAAAAGTCCATTGAACATTATTAATTTTTTTTTTGGCGGGGGGGGGGGGGGGGGGGGCGGGGTGCCGGGTTCTTGAAGCCTGGATTGGCTGCTGTCGGAGACAGGATGCTGGGCTTGATGGACCCTTGGTCTTTTCCCAGTATGGCGGGTACTTATGCAGTGGCGTAGGAAGGGGGGGCGGTGGGGTGGTCCGCCCCGGGTGCACGCCACTGGGGGGGGGGGTGTCAGCTCCGCTGATTCCCTGCTCCCTCTGCCCCGGAACAGGTTACTTCCTGTTCCGGGGCAGAGAGAGCAGGGAACCAGCAGAGCCGACACAGCTCCCAGCAATGTGCAGTCGGGGCGGATCGGCCCTCCTGCCCGTCCCTCGCCGCTTTCGATGTAAGTACGCGCTCCGGGGGGTGTGCTCCAGAGGGAGGAGGGTGCGCCATGCTTCACCCGGGGGGGGGGGGTGCACAGCGGCGACCCACCCCAGGTGTCAGCTGCCCTTGCTACGGCACTGTACTTATGTATGGTCTTCGGTACCCCTGCAGACTCCTGGGGCCTAGCGGGTCAGGATGAACCCTTCTCTCCCTGTGCATCAGCACATTCCAGAGCTTGTTTTGCAGCTGCAGTCGGAGCTCATGTCCAGGACTTCCCTCTAGCCTGGAGCACTGCTGAGTAGCAAGTTCAGAGGCTGCACAGCGCACACAGATCCCTGGGATGCTGCCTCCACTCAGGGCTGCTGTGTCTGAGTCCTGTGCAGCATCAGCTCAACAGCAGACCTCCATGTATTTTGTTTAATCAGCTGAACTTGTATCTAAGTTCCTCCACTGAGACACATCACTGCTTCTAGCCTTTAGCTCCAGACCAACTGGTCCACCTCCCCCCCCCCCCCCCAGCAGACCCCAGATGGGAACACATGGAGCCTGGGCCGTGCTTGGAACACGCTGAGCCGCTGGGTTTGGGAATGTTTATGGATGAGGAATACTTTCATAAAACGCCCAGGGTTCATTTTATTGCACTGAGTCTTAGTTACTGGTAAGGGCGGGAGATAGCTGCAGTGTAGGTCTGATAGAAAGTGTGTGTGGCTGGCAGGCTATAAAAGGTATTATTTAGGCTCTCAGTGTTTGAGACGGATTTTGGCTCCGGAAGGAGAGGCCTTGGGATTTTAGTGTTATGTAGTTCTTACTGAGAGGACCTGTTAAAAGGGCCGTCTCTCTACTGAGTTTTGTCATGAGTTGCGTACAAGACGTCGCGACTTTGCTGGGCTCCTGCATTGCCGCAATGCTTCACTTCCTTTCCAAATCTCCCAGCACTTCAGATGTTTTACAATTCGTGGGCAGCCTAATTTTGTATACGAGGGGAGGTTTTATATATGGCGCCTATGTGTTTTCTATAAGCGGCACCTAGATTAAGGCGAAGGATTTCGAATATGCTTCGGTGATATGTTGGCGTCTAAAACTATGCGTCTGCATTTACACCAATGAAAACAATCCTGGGCGCGTAGATTCAGGCGAACCGGGCCATATTCCATAACGATGCGCGCAAATTCCTGATTGGCCATGAAACGCCCATAACCACGCCCCTTTTTACCTGCACAGGTTAGAAGTTAGGCGCACTGCATTACAGAGTTGTGCACGTAAACTAATTACTGCCAATCAGTGCTTATTATTGCTTCTAAGAGATGTCATCAACCAATTAACTTAATTGTGCTGTTATAGAATACGTTTGCATTTCAGTACAGATCATTAGGCGTGTTATATAGAATCTGAGGGAGAAAGGAGCTTTGCACAAGTATTAATGACACGTGCAGGTGGCTCTTTTATTATTCTTATTGGTTACATTTCTATCCCACATTTTCCCACCTATTTGTAGGCTCAACGTGGCTTGCATAGTACCGGAGAGACGTTTGCAGACTCTGGAGCAGTGGCGTAGCTACGTGGGGCCTGAGGGGGCCTGGGCCCCCGTAGATTTGGCCCTGGCCCCCTGGCGACAATCCCCTTGAACCGCCCTCCCGCCACCAACCCTCCCCCGCCACCGTCGTCACCGCCGCCTGCCCCGCCGCCGCATCAGATACCTCGTTTGCTGCAGCCGAAGGCGCCAGAAACAGCTGATCACAGCAGGAACTTCCTTGAACGAAGGCGCTACTCCGGCACTGAACTAAAGGAGACTCTCTTTGGCTGCAGCAAACGAGGTATCTGATGCGGCGGCGGCGGTGGCGGGTTGGTGGCGGGGGGGGTGGCTAAACAGTGCCCCCCCACCTCGGGCTCTGGCCCCCCCTCCCAGTGAGTTCTGGCTACGCCCCTGTCCGGAGTAAACAAATACAAGGTGATGTGGTAGGAGTCATACAACGGAAGAATTGTGTGATGGCCATTACGAACTTTAGTGTTGCTGTGTCGCTGAAATCAGGCGTTTATGTTGGGTCGGTAGGGTATGCCTTTTTAAACAGGTGGGTTTTAAGTGTTTTTCTGAAGTGTAAGCGGTCGTTCGTGGTTTTCAAGGCTTTTGGTAGTGCGTTCCACAGTTGTGTGCTGATGTAGGAAAAGCTGGATGCGTAAGTTGCTTTGTATTTGAGTCCTTTGCAGCTTGGGTAGTGGAGATTTAGGTACGTTCGTGTTGATTCGGATGTGTTTCTTGGTGGGAGGTCGATCAAGTCCGTCATGTATCCCGGTGCTTCTCCGTAGATAATTTTGTGAGCCATAGTGCAGATTTTGAAGGTAATGCGTTCTTTGATTGGGAGCCAGTGTAGTTTTTCGCAGAGGGGGGTTTTGCACTTTCAAATCTTGTTTTTCCGAAGATGAGTCTTGCTGCCGTGTTTTGAGCGGTCTGAAGTTTCTTTAAGGTGAAGTGTATGTACTAAATTATCTGGATTGTAAGCCGCATTGAACCTGAACTCTTTTTGGGATAATGTGGGATACGTATGTCATTATAAATAAATAAAAAGTGGTGTCACTTATACATTTTTATGGGGTATGTTTGCAAAACTGCCTGTTCAGGAGTCATCCTTCAAAACTCCCATTTCTCAAATTCAAGGTGTTGTTCCGCACCAGAGAGGTAAGCACAATTCCCTTCCCCCTCCCCTCTCTGCTCTTCTGGCCAGTCCAGACCCAAAGAAGAAGTTAATTCACAGTTACACCTGACTTGAAAGGGTCATGCATTTTGAATACCACCTTCCTGTGGTACAACCAAAGCAGTTTAAATATATTATATACAGCTGCTTTCTCTGGCCCTAAAAGGGTTCACAATCGTAGAAGGTTGCAAGCGATGTGACCACATCACTCCATTTTTGCAAAAACTTCATTGGTTGCCAGTACAATACAAACTCTATGTGTGATCTTCAAGGCCCTCAAAGGAAATGGCCCTGAGTACCTGAAGAGGAGTGGCCTAGTGGTTAAGATGGTGGACTTTGGTCCTGGGGAACTGAGGAACTGAGTTTGATTCCCACTTCAGGCACAGGCAGCTCCTTGTGACTCTGGGCAAGTCACTTAACCCTCCATTGCCCCATGTAAGCCACATTGAGCCTGCCATGAGAGGGAAAGCGCAGGGTACAAATGTAACAAAAATAAAAAAAGAACAGGATGACCCTCTACACACCTCCAAGGACACTAAGGTCCTCCCAAGGAGTTTTCCTAACCACAGCCTCTCCAAAGGACATCACATGATGTGATACTGGCAAGCGAGCCTTCTCAGGCGTAGCCCCCACTCTCTGGAATGCACTGCCTGAAAGGCTCCGCTTAACACAAGACTATCTCTACTTCAGGAACTTTAATGGAAAAAGTAACTAACTTGTTACTCTCACTCACACACACAAACAAACGAACAAGGTGATGAGGAACCTGTACGGGTTATCCGTGTATTGAGCTCTAAACCATAGAATACATGTATGCCTTGGGCCAAACCATGCACACAGTACATCACTTTCAAAACTGCATCAGCCAGCAGCAGTGGCTGCTGATTTACATATGTAACTGGCAGCTAATTTCCATTTATCTGTAAAACTTGTACTAATTAGCTGAACCTATCACCCATCAGATTTCCAGGGCTGAAAGATTAAAGAGAGAATAGAAGGATTACTGATTGAAATCAATATCTTTCAACTCATGTACTGCAGAGAGAATTTTGATAATGATGGTAGAGATGTGTTTTTCCTGTGTTTGACAGCTACCGATAAAACACATTCTGAGCTTCCAGTTGCACTTCTTTTCTGCAGTAGCCATGTACAGTATTGTTTTAAGAAGTGGGCTCAGCAGATGTGAGCCCTCGGGGGCCTTCATTCTTACACAATGGTGTTTTTTTATCACCAGAGCAAGTGATTTGCCCAAGGTCACAGAAAGTGGTTGAGGTGCAATTTGAACCTTCAACTTCCATATGCTGTGCTCTGTTATTATTTGTCTTGGCTGTGCTGCTGAAACTGCTCTGAGCCAACAAGCTTGTTTATTAAAGAGAGAGGGCTTCAGAGCAGAATCTGAGTGGTACTAAAAACTCGGTCGGAACAGTATTTATTGGGGGGTTGGGAGCGAGATGTTAAAATTTCAGTTTTGCATAACCAAGATTGATTTGGAGAGGGCTTGTGGTAACTGAAACATAAAAAAATGTTAATTTCAGAAAGTACTAACAGTTTCTAGCTTTTTTTTTTTGACGTTCAGGAACGAGATTCCCACTTCTAGAGCTGTAACAGCAGTGGAGCTGATCCAGTGTTTTCCCCTGTGTGTTGCCATATTAAACCCTTTCACATATTGTTCAGATAACTATCAGAAGGCTACTTGTGCTTTCTACGAGGAGGGTTCAGCCAAGAGTTGCATGGGGTTTCCAGTTTGCTTTCTCGCTTGCGGGGATCTCAGCCTGCAGCAGGGTCTTGGGGAGAGGGGGCCGAGAGATTTACAGTGCAACGTTCATTGCAAAACAGATCGAGCTTTGGGGGGCCGATGAAAATCGTAGGGACGGCGGGGAAGGAGGCATTTCCAGAACCTGCCCCAGCCCATTCTGATTTATTTATCTATTTATTTGTTGCATTTGTATCCCACATTTTCCCACTTATTTGCAGGCTCAGTGTGGCTTACGTTATTCCGTGATGGCGATCGCCATTTCCAGAATGAGGAATACAAAGTGGTATTGCATTAAAGTTCATAAGTTGCAGAAAACCCACAGAGCTGCTGTTTTTAAACAGGTTATTGTGCTGGACTCTCTGGGGAGCTGTCCTGGCCCTCAAAATCAAGCAGGTGATACTTAAGCCACATTGAGCTGAACTGGTTATATACAGGACCTGAGCAGCCTGGCTCCTGTCTGTCTGTATTATTTTTTAGATTGTAAGCTCTATTGAGCAGGGACTGTCTCTCTATGTCAGGTGTTCAGCGCTGTGTGCGTCTGGTAGCGCTATACAAATGTTAATAATAATAATAATGTGTGGTCGCAGGCCTGAGAGGGCAAGGGTCAGAACTGGCTGAGGATGGACTCAAGCTCTCTCGCACCCTTAAGAATAGTCAGGTGAAGACTGAGCTCAGGGTGGTCAGGGCTTTTTTGAACACTGGATTTTCCAATACTCAGATACTCAGGGTCAGGCCTTTTCTGAATACTGGCGCTGACTATCTGTGTACCAGGGGGTTGCTGGGAGTTACCCAGGTATTGTTAGTCTTTTGGTACCCAGGCAGCTACTAGTTAACTTAGGACAGTAGAGCTGTCCAGGTACTGCCTCTGAATCACCACAGCAGTGTCGGATAGTGCCAAGACAGATTGCTCGGGTTTTCAGCAGCACCCTCTGGGTAAGTGTTTAGTTAGTGAGATCGGAGCCTTCCTACCTGGTTAACTGTGCTGAATATTGACCTTCATAATAATCACCATTTTATAGTGCTGCCTGATATGCGCAACACCAGGCAGTAGTGATAAGGGTCTAAGTGCTGTGTCCCTGCTTCCAGGAACTTACAAGTTCATTGGGTTCATTGCAGAACAATGTGTGGAAAGAGAATGGAGTTTTTATGCCTGTGCTGTACAATGTGTGGGTGCACTATACTTGTGCCTCTGCCAGTGCAACACTGTGTCTGTGTGCACTGTACTTGTGCTATGCTGTTCCAGATCTGGATATGCTATAGTGTACCCAGACATGGTACAGCACAGGCACAAGTATAGTGCATCCAGACCTGGAACAGCACAGGTATAGTGCACATAGACACAGTGCTGCACTGTCACAGGCACAAGTATAGTGCTGTGCTGGCACAAGCACAAGTTTAGTGCATCCACTCATGGTACAATACAGCCACAAGTATACTTGTGCCTGTGCCAGTACATCACTATGTCTGAGTGCACTACTTGTGCCTATGCCAGCACAGCACTATGTGTAGGTGCATTATACTTGTGTCTGTGTGAGTGCAACACTGTGTTTATGTGCAGTATACTTGTGCTATGCTGTTCCAGATCTGGATATACTATACTATACCAGACATGGTACAGCACAGGCACAAGTACAGTGCATCCAAACCTGGAACAGCACAAGTATAGTGCACACAGACACGGTGCTGCACTGTCACAGGCACAAGTATAGTGCTGTGCTGGCACAAACACAAGTTTAGTGCATCCACTCATGGTACAATACAGCCACAGGTATACTTGTGCCAGTGCAGCACTATGTCTGGGTGCACTATACTTGTGCCTGTGGTGTACCATATCTGGGTGCACTATACCTATGCCTGTGTTTTGTGCCAGGTTTAGGTGCACTATACTTGTGCCTGTGCCAGCACAGCACTGTGTCTTTGCTGTTCCCCCAGCACTGCAGTATTCTCTGGTCTATGAACTCTCACCACATCTGATGAACTGTGCAAAGGTCCCAAATGGAGATTTTTGTACAGCAGGGGTGATTTTCTCCTTTTCACTTAGGATGCCAAGAAGTTGGAAACTCCTCCCTCCACAGACCAGCACTTGAAAGCTCTTGAAATGTATCTCTCACCTCCTTTACTTTTAAAAGAAAGTGTTTACATTTCCAGCCTACAGTTGGCAAACAATCTGTCAGGGGAAGAGGGACACAAGAAGCCCGATTTCTTGATCATGCAGTGAGCTTCTTTTCATGCACCCCTCCCCCCCCCAGGAATAAAGAAAAGCAAGTCCTTGAGTCTCGCCTCTTTCTTTCTTTCTTTCTTTCAAATTAAAGTTTTAAAGGTATAATCAAAGATAAAACTTTGACGGGAAACAACCAACCAATAAGGAATACTTATTCCAAACTAATTATAATATATCTATGGTAATAAAGTCCATAGTCCACTTTAGGGGGGAGGGGGACAAGAAACGAAAACCATAGGAAGAGGGGAAGATATTCCTCAAAGTAAAAAAAAAAAAAAGGAGTAGAATTCACAAGCTCATAAGTATCACAGTTCTAAACTAACATAATGCAAAATTATTCCTGCCATCAAAAAGATACACCTTAACCTTCAAGAAAAAATCTTAATTGAGAAGCTTCATTTAAAAAAAAAAAACATATCTGGTATTTTGTAAAGAAATTAAACATTTACAAAGAAACAGCAATTGAAAGGTAGCTCCATGAGCCAAAACATGTTGTTTCAATTTGAGAAATTGCCTTCTCCTAAGCTGAGTCCGCTTAGAAACATCTGGAAATATTGACACTTTATCATCATAAAAGTGAAGTCTCTTGCACGACAATAAAGTTTCAAAATCGCCTCTTTATCTTGTAAAAAAGATGAAAGAGACCAGCAAAATAGATTTATCTTTAAGTTCTTCTGAGGAAGACTCCAAAATAGCTGAGACATTCAGTGGAGCAGTTGTCTCTTTTTCCTTAAATGGGATCAGATAGTACATTTTTTGTATTGGGGGTAATCCTGGATATGCCACCTCAGTAGTCAAAACTTGAAAGAAACTCCGATTGTGGAAAACACGACGAAAAAGATGTTCCACTCCATGTGGAAGCTCAAAAGAGTAAAACCTTTCTTCCCGAGACACGTCTTCTGAACCCTGGTACAGTCAATGGTAATAAGCCACCTGGACTACTGCAATGCACTGTATGCTGGCTGCAAAGAACAGACTATCAAAACACTCCAAACAGCCCAGAATACGGCCGCCAAACTCATATTTGGAAAAACTAAATATGAAAGTGCAAAACCCCTACGAGAGAAACTTCACTGGCTCCCACTTAAGGAACGCATTGCGTTCAAGATCTGCACGATTGTACACAAAATCATTCACGCAGACGCCCCAATCTACATTTTAAACCTTGTGGACCTACATCCCAGAAACACCACAAAATCGTCCCACAAATTTCTCAATCTGCACTTCCCCAGCTGTAAAGGTCTAAAATACAAGCTGATGTATGCCACTACCTTCTCTTACATGAGCACGCAGTTATGGAATGCATTACCCACAGACCTGAAAACAATTGAGGAAATAACTAACTTTCGCAAATCTCTGAAGCCATATTTCTTCAACAAGGCCTACAAAGAGAACCTATAGCCCAACAATCCACCTCACCAATCCATCCAGTTATGAAAGTCCACCTTCTAAACTTACCCGCCCAATCACTTCCTTCTTCTTCCCCTTACTTAATCTCTACATATTACTAATTGTTTCTGATATCCTGGAATGATAATATCATTACTAAACTATGTAAGCCACATTGAGCCTGCAAATAGGTGGGGAAAATGTGGGATACAAATGCAATAAATAAATAAATAAATAAATTCAAGAATCTCAAATTAAGACTCTTGTATTTTCCAAATTCTCAATTTTCCTTAAGAGCAGGCTTTTATCTTGAGAAGATTTTTCTAGATTAGCAATCTTTGGTATCTGTATATTTATCTTATTATCTAAGTCCTGAAGCTTATTCATGGAAGATGTTGTAATAGAAACTAAGGATGAGCAAGATTCTCCATGGCTGACCAATGTTACCACTGAAGGCTTCTCCAATGGCAAAGAGCTCACCATCGATGTAGCAATTTGCAGAACCTCAGGAGAAGTCTGTAGTACAGCACCCATTGAATTCTGGATGCCTGCAGTGGACACCTCTGCATCCTGCACCCCCGATGCTGCCAGCATCGATGTCCGATCAGTTGGATTGGGGTTCTGCATCACTGCCTGACCGATGTTACTGGAAATCATCCCGGCCTCTTCCAACCGTGGCAGCTGCAGTGTGGAATCCCTGGGTTGGGGAGGCGGTTCCAGACCAAGAGGACTCAGCGATGAATTGCTTGCCAAGTCAGAGCTCTTCCTCGCAGTGGCCGTAATCGAAGCTTCTGAAACCGCAAAGCTAGAAATCATCGTCTAGCGTGCAGAAAAACGGATACTGTAAGGGGGAGAGATCCCTTAACCTTGCCCCATCATTTTGGTATAACAATAGCAACCTAACGCAAAAGCACCGGAAAAGTCAGGAGTGTGGTTCCCCCACGTTCTACTCAGATGCTATCTTGCCCTCCCCCTTTACCCTTTCACGACAAAGTCCAAAAATTAGGGAGGTATTAGGGAGGTAGGAGAACTGTTTGAAGGAGAGAAGAGTAAATATCTTACTGTCTCAGAAGCAAACTAGCTCTTTGATTGGTTCTGATAAGGAGGCTAGGGCTTTTCAGTTTGGAGAAGAGAGGGCTGAGGGGAGACATGATAGAGGTATATAACAGGTGGATGTGAAGCGTCTGTTCACGCTTTCCAAAAATACTAGGACTAGGGGGCATGCGATGAAACTACAGTGTAGTAAATTTAAAACAAATCGGAGAAAATATTTCTTCACCCAACGCATAATTAAACTCTGGAATTTGTTGCCGGAGAACGTGGTGAAGGCGGTTAGCTTGGCAGAGTTTAAATAGGGGTTAGACGGTTTCCTAAAGGACAAGTCCATAAACCACTACTAAATGGACTTGGGAAAAATCCACAATTCCAGGAATAACATGTATAGAATGCTTGTACGTTTGGGATGCTCGCCAGGTGCCCTTGGCCTGGATTGGCCACTGTTGTGGACAGGATGCTGGGCTCGATGGACCCTTGATCATTTCCCAGTGTGGCATTACTTATGTACTTATATACCTGACCTATTTTGCTCTTACCTGCAGACATCCCGTGTGTTCTGGAAGGCTCATTTGTGTGTTGCTCCACTGAAAAATCTCACAGCCCACAGAGAATCTGCTTAATGCCCCAGAGAAAGGTTTGGGAGGTACAGTAGAAGCAGTTAGCTTCTTATGGTTTGGAGGCCGTATCCTGCTAAGGACTTTAAAAAACTTGAAGCGGTTCAGAGAAAAGTGACAACAATAGTATGGGGTATGCACCACAAGATGCACGAGGAGAGACTTGAGGACTTGAACATGTATACCCAGGAGGAAAAGGTATTAATCTACAAACAAACCTTTTAAAGACACAGGAAGGTGGTAGAACTAGATGACATGAATTGAGGTTGCAGGAATAATGTCAGCAAGTACTTTTTCAGGGAGAGGGTAGTAGATACCTGGAATGTCCTCCTGCAGGAGGTGGTGGAGATGAAAACAGTAACAAAGGAATCCTATATGGCAGGCATGGAACCAAACAAGGGTAGTGGTGATCATAGGAGTCAACTTTTCAAAATTATTGGAGGTGCTAAGCCCAGTAGAAATGACCCCTCTCTGGACACATACAAGGAATTTTCTCAATATTGGGGGTGCTCAAGCACCCACAGAGTCGGCTCCAATGGTGGTGATCAGCTGGCAACACCAGTAATTGAAAAGCACATCCAGTGCTGGGCAGACTTCTACGGTCTGTGTCCTGATTGTGGCTGGACAGATAGACCAATGTTGGCCAGATATCTACAGTCTGTGCTCTGGAAGTGGCGGGGTCAAATTAAGATAAAGTATGCTACTTTATCCAGCGAGAATAACCCTGCACATCTGTGTGTTATGAGGAGAGGTTAAGACGGCTAGGACTCTTTAGCCTGGAGAAAAGGCTGTTGAGGGGTGATATGACAGAGGTCTACAAAATAATGAGTGGGGTAGAGCGGACAGATGTGAAGCATTTGTTTACGCTTTCTAACAATAATAGAACCAGGGGACACAAGATGAAATTAGAATGTGGTAGGTTTAAAACAAATCGGAGAAAGTTTTTCTTTACTCGGCGCGTGGTTAGAATCTGGAACTCATTGCCGGAGAAGGTAGTGACGGCAGCTGGCCTTGCTGAGTTTAAAGGGGGTCTGGACAGATTCCTGAAGGAAAAGTCCATTGATCGTTATTAAATTCTGGGCTTTTGCCAGGTTCTTGGGGCCTGGATTGGCCGCTGTCGGAGACGGAGTGCTGGGCTTGATGGACCTTTGGTCTTTTCCCAGCGTGGCAGTGCTTATGTACTTATATACTTATGTGTTACCTCCCTGAAGATGTGCCTCCGGTCTGCCAAACAGTGTCTATTAGCCTTGTGAGGACCAGTCCAGACTGACAAAAGTTATAATTATTAAGGTGCACTAAGGGAAAGTCACTCCTCCAAGGTTAAGAAACGTGGAATCTTGCTAGGGATTCTGGCAGGTACTTGTGACCTGGACTGACCACTGTTGGAAGCAGGATCCTGGTCTAGATGGACCTTTGGTCTGACCCAGTATGGAAGTTCTTACTTTACGTTCACTCTATTACTGTCCTGGATGAGTTCTTGTTGTAGAGAAGGGCCTTTCTGACAGGAACACTCACCTCATAACTCCCGCTACCGTCGTGAGCTTTCCTCATTACAAACACAGAGTTCCTCATCCTTCATTTTTTAGGAGGTAAGACCTAAAGATTTCTAGATGTGACAGCTGTCTGTGCTCCATCTCAATGACTAGAAGCCTTCTTGCAATCTCTACAGTGACTTTCCTTCAATAGCAGGAGAAGGTTGCCTGCATTTCCCTACAAGTTAACGGCTCCTCCCCTTCTCCACAGAAATAAATTGATTTGAAGAGTTTTTCTTTCTTCCTACTTCAATATCTCTCCAAATACCTCAGAGTGACTTATTCCTCTGGACAGCTTGCTTCCCAGGGTGAGAGATATATTTAAGCATGTTTATAATAAGGACTCAATAAAGCGAAGATTGAGCAGCCCCCAGGGTCCTTACAAAGGTTCACATGTCTGTCAGCATTTGTGCTGGGAATATCACCATTCAGAATCCGAAATCAATCAGAAGGAATGAGGAAGCAGAGCTCAGACTGACTGGGAGTTCCTGCAGTCATGCCAAAGTTCCCCAGCCTCTCCTATACCCGTCCTGCCCTCCAGGGACAGGGAATGAAAAGACAGCAGCTCTGAGCTCCTCCATACCTGCATTCCTACTGGGACTACTGGGGAAAGGAGCAGCACACAGCAGGATGGGAACCTTGGGACTCTCCTTGGCTCCTGATGGCATGAACAGAACATATCCCCGTCTGGCAGAGAGCTTGGCTTGCTAACTGCTTCAGGAGCAAAGTTATACTGAGACACGTGATTTGTTGATTAGGAAAACCAAATTAAGGCAAGATCTGGGAAATGCAGCAAAATAGAGACTCACCTGCAATCACAAGAGAGAGACAGTAGCAGAGCTGGGATTAGAACTGAGGGGAAGGGACAGAAGGCCCCTCACTGGCAGAGGTGATGTTTGAACTCCTACCTCACACTCACAGTGGAGGAATAACCTAGCGGTTAGAGATAAACCAAAGAGATCAGGGTTCAAATTCCACAACACTCCTTGGGTAAGTCACTTAGGGACCTTTTACCAAGCTGCAGTGAAAGGGACCCTGCGCTAGCGACAGCATGTGTTTTTGCCGTGCGCCAAAGTCCTTTTTACCACAGAGGGTTAAAAAGGCCCCAAAAAAGAAATGTCCGTGCAGTAAATTCACTCTTGCCACATGGCCATTTTGGGTGGGGGGTGGGAGAGCACTTACCATCACCCATTGAGGTGGCAGTAAGGGCTCCCGTGCTGGCATTGCGGTAACCGGGTAGCGTGCGACACTTCCCGATTACCGCCGGGTAACCCCCCTGTGTAAATATTTTTTCGATATTTCCGCTAGTGTCATGGGTGAAGGAGTAGCCTAGTGGTTAGTGCAGTGGACTTTGATCCTGGGGAGCTGAGTTCAATTCCCACTGCAGCTCCTTGTGACTCTGGGCAAGTCACTTAACCCTCCATTGCCTCTGGTACAAAAGAAGTACCTGAATATATGTAAACCGATTTGAATGTAGTTGCAAAATACCACAGAAAGGCGGTATATCAAGTCCCATTTCCCTTTCCCTTATGACATCACAATATCAGAAGTGAGCCAAGTATTAGGCAATCAAGCCATTGTGACATCACTGATGAGGTCGGCTCTTATTGGTGGAATGAGTGGAGGAGTAGCCTAGTGGTTAGTGCAGTGAACTTTGATCCTGGGGAACTGAGTTTGATTCCCACTGCAGCTCCTTGTGACTCTGGGCAAGTCACTTAACCCTCCATTGCCCCTGGTACAAAATAAGTACCTGAATATATGTAAACCGATTTGAATGTAGTTGCAAAATACCACAGAAAGGCGGTATATCAAGTCCCATTTCCCTTTCCCTTATGACATCACAATATCAGAAGTGAGCCAAGTATTAGGCAATCAAGCCATTGTGACATCACTGATGAGGTCGGCTCTTATTGGTGGAATGAGTGGAGGAGTAGCCTAGTGGTTAGTGCAGTGGACTTTGATCCTGGGGAACTGAGTTTGATTCCCACTGCAGCTCCTTGTGACTCTGGGCAAGTCACTTAACCCTCCATTGCCCCTGGTACAAAATAAGTACCTTTAAATGTACTTGCAAAAACCTCAGAAAGGCAGTATATTAAGTCCCATTCTTTTTTCCCCCTTTCCCTTTTGTGTTTTTCTGGTAAGATTTGAGTGTGTCAGGGATGGGCAGCCAGAACACTTTTATTTCATATGGTTTCCTGTACTGTTTCCTGGAATGGTTTTTTGCGTCACAGAAGCAGTAAGTGAATGTGAAGTTTTTCTGAAAGAGTGCATACGATGTAGGCATGGTTTTTATATGTCGTTGATAGTTCTCATATCATTGCAAATGAATGCCCATCCTATCTGTTGGAGGGGGGGGGGGGGGGGGAGACTCAAGGCAGGCCCAACCATTTCGGAAGACTATGGCGCTCATTTTCAAAGCAGACGGATGTCTAGCAATGTCCAAAAAATCATGTTCAGGGTACAACAAGATGCTCTGATTGAGCAGCTGACCACTGGAGGGATGAAGGCATGTCCTGTCCTTAATGGTTACTGACCCCCTCCCACCCCCACCCACACAAGATGTGAAAGTGACAGTGGATACCAGGATCTATGACAGCTTCAGGTATTGTGGCCTTTCCTACAAGAGCAGCTACGAAAACGGCTACAAGGGGACGTCCCCTGCAGAGCAGAGGGGCAGCCTAGTGGTCAGTGCAGTGGACTTTGTACAATGAGACCCAGGTGTAACTCTTATTTCTGTACAAGTATGTGAACCATCCTGGAACACAGAAATACCCCACTGTACCTGAATTTATAAGACACCTGCAGGCGCGATGGGTATCATAGTGGTGGATCTTTAGATTTATCTTTCCTGGAGGGCTCACAAAACGGAATTAAGGTGGGATTTGTACCTGGGTCCTGTTGTTTAAAGTCCACTGCACTGACCACTAGGCTTAGGGTTACCATATTTTGTCCCCCAAAAAGGAGGACAAATCCCCACCCCCTTTTACACCCACCCCGCCCCCTTTCACGCCCTCGCTCTGCCCCCTGTCATATTTTCCCCTCCCCCCCGTCACCCCCCTCCCCTTACCTTACTACTGCCCTGGTGCTCCAGTGACCTCTTCGGGGCAGGAAAGAGCCCCCTCTTTCCTGCCCAGAGCGCTGCCCTGCATGAATCCTTCCTGTTGCTGATCTGGGCGCCGATTCAAAATGGCCACCGAGAGTTGAAGTCTTGCAAGGTCACTTCAACTCTCGGTGGCCATTTTGAATCGGTGCCAAGATCAGGAACAGGAAGGATGCATGCAGGGCAGTGCTCCGGGCAGGAAAGAGGGGGCTCTTTCCTGCCCCGAAGGTGGAAGAGGTCACTAGACCACCAGGGCAGTAGTAAGTAAGGGGAGGGGAGGCTAGCAATCTGCCCGTTTGTCCGGATTTCTGGACAAACAGGCAGACTGGCGGGTGGGCCATCCTATAGGACAGGCAGATTGGCAAAACCTGCCCAGTTTGCGGACATGTCCTCAAAAAGGAGACATGTCTGGGTAAATCCGGACATATGGTAACCCTAACTAGGCTGCCCCTCTGCTCTGCAGGGGACGTCTCTGTGTAGCCTGCTGGCTGTTCATTTTTGATGTTTTCAAGAATGTCCTCACGTCAGGGGTGGACTGACCATTAGGAGAACCGAGTAGTGCCTGAGGACCCAGAGGGTCTAGGGGGCCCAGAGACTCTGCCCAGATGCCCACCGCACACTACAGCCATCCCCGATCTACCTTTAAAGGCGCACCGCTGATGATCTAATGGCTTCTGCGGAGGGGGGGCACATGTTCTTTCCTACCTGTTGTGCTGCCGCTATTCCCCTTGCCCAGCACCACTGTATTTTAAAAATGGCGGCCGAGACGCCATGCAGAAGTCTCGGAAGACTGTTGAGACCCGGGGGACTACCACAGGAAGACTCGGCCACCAATTTGAAAACACAGCAGCACCAGCAGGCGGGGGAATAGTGGTAGCACAGCAGGCAGGAATGAACATGCTCCCCCCCCCCCCCCCCGCAGAGACCACTAGACCACCAGGGCCCTTCAGGTAGGATCGGTGCAGCGGGGGCATCGGCTTCAGCAGGGGGGATGTCGACAGCAGCTGGGGGCCCAGATCAGTCTGTCAGCCCCTGCCTCACAACAGGAAATCTCAGTGTTTTTCGTGTTCGAAAATGGCTGTGAGATGAGTGGCATTTGTGGACATTATCAGCGAGATGTCCCAATTCTGAGTTGAATGTTCTTTTGAAAAGGCCCCTCTAAGCTGTCACACAAACTCAAAGAACCATCAGCACCTACTTTAACCTGCATTTTATAACTGGTAAAATCTTTGATGGGGAGGGAGTGCAAGGATGAAGGTTTGACTGGAACACCCACCGCCAGCCTTCCACCGCTTCTGATGAGACTGAATCTATGCTCTGGTCTGTGGTCACAGGTGGCTGTTCCAAACTGTAACAGGAGGTCTGTCGGATTTTAAGGGAGGCAGGGTTTCGATCAGATCTTTCTCAGAAAGATAACACAGTTGGAACTGCTGGGCCGATGATCAGAAGCAAATGCAGGCGCTAGAGGCTGTTAGCGCCATACTAGTGCCTGCGTTCGCTACCACCCCATGATCAGAGCCCCTGAATGTGTGAAACAATGCACTTGCAGGCTCTAAACGCAACTAGCATGCAAATGTATGCAAAACAGGGCTCTTAGCACAAGTAGCATGCAAATGCATGCTAAACGTATTCCTCCCCAATGATCAGCGAGCAGCGCACCAAACATTGGCGTGCTGTCCACGGCAAACCTATGCCACCTCAGAGCTGGTGATAGGGTTTGCAGACCATTGGGGAGGAATGGTGAGCTCTGTTCAGCAAGAATTTGCATGCTAGCAGACCCCCCACTCCCCCAATGCAGCCCCCCCTGCAGCAGCAAGAACCCTGCCCCCCCCCGCAACATGGGAGCTCAAGGTCCAGCGGACCCCACCCAACACAAGTTCAGAGAGGTGGAGATCCAGTGGGTCTCCAACCCCCCTACCCCCCCCTAGCATCCCCCCAAGTAAAACCCTAGTGGCCCAGTGGGCCCTGAATCAAGCCCCCCTGACCTGATGGTCTAGTGGCCCTCTTTCCCGCCCCCTCCCCGTACCTTTGTTGGAGGAGGGAGGTAGGCGCCCTCCTCTTCCAGCAGTGCCGCCTTCAAAATGGCGGTGTCCAGTCCTGCCCAGTGCATCCGCTAGACCTCCAGCCCCCATGTGACTGACTCGGGGTGGAGATACTAGGCCACCAGGGCATGCTATTTGGGGTTTGGTGGTCCCACAAACCTCCAGCCCCTGTGTTTGACAGATCTGGGCTTTTGACAGCCCAGACCTGTCAAACAAGTGCCTGAGCAAAATCCTCCTGCACTTTACCCTATGATCAGAGATAACAGTGCACATAAATTTGCATGCTATTATCTCTGATCATAGGGGCGGTAAAGCCCTGCGCTGTTCCAAGTGCTATTTTTAGAGCACTGTCTGGAACAGCGCGGGGCTTTCAATCATCTGGCCTTGAGTGCATCTCATTCCCCAGCTTAGTGCTTCTGTAAAACACTGAAAGGAACCAGGACAAGAAAAGTCTGAAATCTCTCTGTTGGAGTCACAGTTTGTGTGGAAGAGAAGACAGCACCGACATGTGTTTCACACAGTGCTTCTCTGTTTCTCGGGGGGCGTGTGGGGGCGTGTGGGTACACAGCAGAAGTCTGTGTATGGAGGTAACATAGACCTGGGCCATCCAGAGCCAAGGCTCAGGTTACACGAAATAGAAGAGTGAAATCACAGTGAATAAAACAAAGAGCACGACTGTTAAGATGAGGAGCCAAGGCCTGCAGGCGGCAGGGTGATAATTTTAGGCAGCTGAAGTGGAGATTAGAAGAGAGGAGGTGCTAATCGAATACAGTGGAAAGATCTTCACTGCACGGAAAAAGAAGCTGAGTATTTGCTGGAAGGAGTCTTTGGGAATGTCAGGAAAGGAGGCTTTCTCTTTTAATTTAATTTGGCATTTATAACCCACTTTGCCGACAACTTCTAAGCGGTTTACATTTAACAGTATGTTATCAAAAGATTAGCTAACATTAATTAGTAATAACTTACAGTGGAATTGTTTAATATACAGTAAACAATATCGCATTACATCTTATTAACTAGCTAGACATGGTTGAGCATAATTGTTTATGTAAGATCATATTTAATATGAAACGATCGTCTTTGGAACTCATAGTCTATAATGTAGACCCTTCGCCATTTTTATCGGGAAAAGTTTAGGTTCCGTGTGAGTGTTCTGCTAGGTTTAGCAGGTGGTTTCGTGTTTCACAACTGATCAGCAGAAGAGTCTGCGTGGTTCCCCCAGGCCATAGAACCACAGTGGTAGTTGAACTGGGCTCTGCTGGTTCTCAGGCTAGTGCTCTAACCAGTAGGCTACTGCTCTATATGGAGAGCTAAGGTGGCTATTTTATAACATGGACTCTCCTCGGCTGCCACAAAGATGTCCACGTCCCTTGCTGTGCCCCATTTATAGTTGGGATGTTTCGATTTGTAAAAATGGATGTTCATACTGGAGGTCACCAGTACATGGATGTCCATTTCTTATGTATTTCAGTGACTTAGACGTCCTTACTCTGATTTGCATATCCGTTCTATGAAGCTGTTCTATGTGTCTTTATAAAATAGACCCAAAATAAGCACCTAATTGCTTTCGTAACCTAGGTTACCTGTTGTACAGTTACCTTCCATGTGCTCAGACTACTTGGTGGCCAGTTGAAAGGCCTCCTGTAAGTTCTAACCTGGGCTCTTGGCTCTCAAGAACAGAATCTTTTGTATCTTAAATTGAGTAAATCTTACAGATTTGTCGATAGAAGCCTAAATTATCCTTCAAAATTGCTGCAACCTTAATGGGCTTTGGGTGAGCCCTGAAGACATTGGGGTTGATGTTCAAAACCATTTAACTGGTCAGAAATGGCTCCTGGCTGGTTAAATTCCATGTTTGGAGGTAACTGAATTGGTTAGTACCATTGAAAATAACCGGTTAGTGCTGAAATGAAAACCGGCTATGTTGGAGGCATTCTGGGGCGGAGTCAGCACTTGGTTGGTTAACCACATAAATAGGACCACATAAAAGTCAGTGTTATCTTTATGTGGTAACCCATAGCTGATTAAATGCTGAATATCACACTTAACCAGTTAAGTGATTGCCAGCTCTGGAAACCCAGAAATTCAATGCGAGTGCCTGGACATCACCCAGCATTGAATTTCTGGGTTTAATGCTGGCAACGGTCAGCAAAACGCTGATCACCACCAGCTGAACATTGGGCCTGTCATTATTAAATCAGCTCAGAAGTATCCACGATCTGAGTTCGAATTTCATTGAGATGTATTTCAGATAGACGTATGGGGGCAATTCTATAACACAGAATGTTAACAATTATGCCTTCATTATGTGTGTAAAATGTTTAGAATAATGGCATCATTGTAGCACTTGGAAAATATTTCCTTTTTTGAACAGAAAGTGTGCATTTGTATTTTCAGTACTGAACTTTAGGGCACGAACCTTTCAGGCAGAACTTCCATTTTCAAAATCTGCACTCTGGTTCACAAAATTATCTACCGTGAAGCTCCGGGATACATGACAGACTTGATCGACCTACCAACCAGAAACACATCCGAATCAACACGAACGTACCTAAATCTGCACTACCCAAGCTGCAAAGGACTCCAATACAAATCAACTTACGCGTCCAGTTTTTCCTACATTAGCGCACAACTGTGGAACGCATTACCAAAAGCCTTGAAAACTACGAACAACCACCTAAACCTTCCGGAAAACACTAAAAACTAACCTGTTTAAAAAGGCATACCCTACCGATCCAACATAAATGCCTGATCTCTGCAACACAACAAAACTAAAGAACGTAATGGACAAAACACAACTCTTCCGTTTTCCAATTCCCTAATGTGGCTGTGCCACATGAACTTGACCTTACCACAACATCACCCTGTATCTGTTCATACTGGAGCCTGCAAAGGCCTCTCCGGTACTATGTAAGCCACATTGAGCCTACAAATAGGTGGGAAAATGTGGGATACAAAGGTAACAAATAAATAATCTCTGAGTGAAGGGCATGATCTGTGGCTACACAAACAATAAGAAAATGGGCCCCCTGAGGTGGAGGGGTGGTGGAATTATCTTCAAGGCCCCCACTCTTGAAGATCTCTTGCAGTATCTGGTTATTGAGCTTTGACCTTCTCTGTAGGGGCTGTCCTGGAAATAAGTCCACTCCCCACAGGGTTAACAACTCCAAATTTAATAGCAACCCAATGGGTCAAAGTTCAGGAACAGTCATTGATCAAGCTGAACAGTAGCAAAAGGAACACTTGAGGTACATATAGTTCCACGTACAGACAGACGCACAGCAGTGCATGCAACAGCTTTACTCTCCTCAGTTCTGGCAAAAAAACTTGGTTCTCCCTTTCACTCCTCTCACTCACTCCCCTCTGGACACTACAGGTAGGTTCTTGAGCCTCTAGCTGGGTTAGCTGGTGTCGGATCCACTTCCCTTGTTGCTTGCAGGAGTATTTCCTGGGGTCACCTGAAGCTCTAGCGCTCCTTGCTCTTGTATGGACCCTCCAAGAACTACTACTACTATTTAGCATTTCTTAGCGCTACAAGGCGTACGCAGCGCTGCACAAACATAGAAGAAAGACAGTCCCTGCTCAAAGAGCTTACAATCTAATAGACAAAAAATAAAGTAATCAAATCAATTAATGTGTACAGGAAGGAGGAGAGGAGGGTAGGTGGAGGCGAGTGGTTACAAGTGGTTACGAGTCAAAAGCAATGTTAAAGAGGTGGGCTTTCAGTCTAGATTTAAAGGTGGCCAAGGATGGGGCAAGACGTAGGGGCTCAGGAAGTTTATTCCAGGCGTAGGGTGCAGTGAGACAGAAGGCGCAAAGTCTTTTTCTTTTGTCTCCTCCGCTTGTGAGTACAGACACCTCATTGGTAAGGGTCATGGATTTGATACACCACCTTTCAGTGGTACAGCCAAACTGGTTTACATTTATTATATACAAATACTGTCTGTGTGTTTGTGGGCTCACAATCTAAATTCGTGTGCCTGGGACAATGCAGGATTAAGTGACTCCAGGAGCATAAGGGAGCTGCAGTGGGAATCAAATCCAGTTTCCCAGGTTTTCTACCCCCTGCACTAACCATCAGGCTACTGGTAGCATTTGGAACATCTTGGTAGAAAAAGGAACCCTTCTATCAGCACCAGATCTACCCCAGCTGGATCCAGGCATATCTGAAATCTTTTATTAACGGCCTCAGCATTAAAAATGCGCCACTTGCTTTAGTTATCAGCTGACTTCATCAAGAACACTAGTAGTTTAGGAAGGCAGGCTAAATCGAGTCTGTCATAATAAGTTTATTTTAATATAATTCCAACTGTATTAGTTTCTGTTTGGTGAGTACACTTTTTCATGTATCTTCTTGTTCTCTAGGAATGCTCTAGACCTTTTTTGTTTTAATTGTGATCCACACTGAACCCTGTAGGGAATTACAGAATATGAGCGTCATCATTTATAAAAATAGAAAAGAACACAGTGATAAAGCTATTAGCATGATAGTCCATAATGGGACCATCAAACAATGGCCTTTAAGAATCCTATCTGGTCTTTGTTAGGTTATGTTGGACTTGGATCCCTCCCAGTGCTGGGACATTGTTTGCAGACTGTAACACTATTTAAGCAGAATTGGCAGATGACCCCTGTACTTTGGGTGAGGCAGGTCCTACCATTCTTTCAGTATGGAGCTCCAAACCTTCAACTTCCTTCCTCTTGGCCTTCCCAAGAAAGTGACAATGTGTGTCTTAATGTTCTGCCCCTCCCCTAACCTCTTTTCTGCAGACAAACAGTGAGGGGTGTGGAGGATGTAGAGTGAACTTCATCATGACCTTCCTGCAACTAGTGAGAAGTGAAAGTTAAGTGCGAGTTAAAGCGAGAGAAATGAAATCTTTGCTTACAGACTGCGATGTCAAAGTCGAGGTGCTAATAATAAGCTTTCAGAGCACAGCAAACATTTCAGAACAATTCAAAGGGACAACGTTTGCCTGTTATATCATGACTATTATATGGCGACCCTGGATGCTATGAAACCCAAAGCTGAATCCACTCACATTTCTGTTGTAGTGTATTGTTTGTATCAACATAAAGGTCTCCAACATTTAAATGCCTCAGTGAGTCAGGGGCGTAGCCAGACACCCAATTTTGGGGGGGCCTGGGTCCAAGACGGGTGGCCAGAAGAACCCCGCCCCATCCCACAGGTGATTTGGTCTCTCCTTCTCAGTGGCGTTCCTAGCCAGGATGGCACCCAGGGCGGATCGACGATGCGCCCCCCCCCCCCTGGGTGCAGCATGCCCCCCTGGCACCCGGGGCGGATCACCGATGCGCCCCTCCCCCGGGTGCAGCGTGCCCCCCCCCCGGTGAAATGACACCTCCCCCGGCGAAATGACCCCCCCCCCCCGGGTGCACACTGCTGGGGGGGGGGGGGGGTTGCCGCGGAGCGTGCCTGTCGGCTCCAAAAAGTTAGCTAACTTCATTCATTTGCTGCAGCTCCCTCTGCCCCAGAACAGGAAGTAACCTGTTCCGGGGCAGAGGGAGCTGCAGCGAACGAGCAAACTCAGAGCCAGGTGTGCGCCGCGGC
Source organism: Microcaecilia unicolor (assembly GCF_901765095.1). NCBI lineage: Eukaryota > Metazoa > Chordata > Amphibia > Gymnophiona > Siphonopidae > Microcaecilia > Microcaecilia unicolor. Next base: position 6,659,898 of record NC_044037.1, on the reverse strand, counting down.
ACCCCCCAGCGGCGTGCACCCGGGGCGGACCGCCCCCACCGCCCCCCCTTGGTACGCTACTGCTCCTTCTTTCGCCTGCATGCCATATGGTCTTTCAAACATCCCCCCTCTCCCGCATACCTTGTAAATAGCGGATCTTTGCCTGCAGCAAGCATCAAGTAATACACACTGCTCATGTTGGCTCCACAGCCTTCCCACTTATCCAACTTCCTGTTTCGCACAGGTGGGAATATGTTAGAGGGAAGGCTGTGGGACTGGAGTGAGCAGGCGAAGATCTGCTGTTTACAAGGTATGAAGGAGGAACAGTCTTTGGGAGTTTTCAGCTGGTGGGGCTTGGGGATCTCTGCCAGTCACATCATAGGTGTGCTGCTACTGGGTGGGCCTGAGCCCAAAGTGGGTGGGCCTAGGCCCACCCGAGACCACCCTTGTCTACGCCACTGCCCCTGAGCGCTATAACTTTGCCTTATTGAACAGATTAAGGATAAACCTTGGGTAGGTGAATTATCCCCTGACAACTAAGGGTAGTTGACACTCAGCAGTTACTGCTTTAGCTTTCAATCCCTTCCCCGATTGGGATTTACGGTTGTCAGAAGTTTCAACCTTTGCTCTCTCTGACTAAGGTTCAGGATCCATTCTCCCTCTGACCAGACTGATCACTGACTGCTTGTCTCTACTCCTTATGGGGATAGCTCATTAACAGACTGGCAGCCCCCATGCTCTTCTTTTTTCTTCTCTTCCTTTAGTCCCATTGAGCAGGGAGCTGAGGCTCTGGTGGTCTCCTGCCTCGGGTTTCCCCACCTACTGCTCCTCTACATCTTTCATACTGGACAACCCCTAAGAGAAGAGGCTTCTCTCTTGTACTGAGGGTTTTATACTTCCCTCCCAAAAATTCACACTTGTTTTGTGCAGTCTCAGACCCTCTAAATGTGCCTCCTACTATGACACATTGATTGGCATCTTTTTTTTTTTTTTGGAACAGAGACCCGGAATGTTCTCTCTGCAAATGCAATGACGGTGCATTTTTGGCAGCTTACTGTACACATATTGGACATATGGGGGTCTTGCAGGCAAAAGAGCTGGATTCATGCTCATTCCTAGACTTGGAGGGGCATAATTGAACGAAAACGCCTATCTTCATGGGCGTTTATCTCCGAGAACGGGTCCGTGAAGGGGTGGACCGAACCGTATTTTGGGAAAAAATAGACGCCCATGTTTTATTCAACAATGTGTGAGCTGGGCGTTTTTGTTTTTCAGCGATAATGAAAAATGAAAGCGCCCAGCTCAAAAACGAATAAATCCAAGACATTTATTCGTGGGAGGGGCCAGGATTCGTAATGCACTGGTCCCCCTCACATGCCAGGACATCAACCGGGCACCCTAGGGGGCACTTTTACAAAACCAAAAAAACAGGTAAAAGAGCTCCCAGGTGCATAGCACCCTTCCCTTGTGTGTTGAGCCCCCCAAATCCCCCTCAAAACCCACTGCCCACAAGTCTACACCATTACTATAGCCCTAAGGGGTGAAGGGGGGCACCTACATGTGGGTACAGTGGGTTTGGGGGGGTTGGACGACTAATAAGCATTAAGCAGCACAATTCTAACAGGTAGGGGGGATGGGCCTGGGTCCACCTGCCTGAAGTCCACTGCACCCCCTAACAACTGCTCCAGGGACCTGCATACTGCTGCCAGGGAGGTGGGTATGACATTTGAGGGTGAAAATAAAAAGTTGTGAAACATCATTTTTTGTGGTGGGAGGGGGATAGTGACCACTGGGGGAGTCAGGGGAGGTCATCCCCGATTCCCTCCAGTGGTCATCTGGTCATTTAGGGCACTTTTTGGGGCCTTATTCGTGAAAAAACAGGGTCCAGGAAAAGTGTCCTAAATTCTAGCTAAAAACGCATACTTTTTTCCCATTATCGGTGAAATGCGCCCATCTTTGTTTGGCAGATAACCACGCCCCAGTTCCGCCTTCGCCACACCTCTGACACGCCCCCATCAACTTTGTCCGCATCCGCGAAGGAGTGCAGTTGAAAACGTCCAAAAATCGGCTTTCGATTATACCGCTTTATTCGTTTTTGTGAGATAAACGTCCATCTCCCGATTTAGGTCGGAACTTGGGCGTTTTTCTCGTTCGATTATAAGCAGGTTGGTGTCTATCATAGGCCTGAATCTCTTCCTAAAAAAAAAAAAAAATTGTGTAACATGCTGCCATCATGCCACTCTCCCAGGGCGGCAGCAGCTGACTTTGGTGGCTTTGAGAGAACTACTTAACTTAACATTTGTAGAGCGCTACTAGGGTTACGCAGCGCTGTACAAAATAAACAAAGAAGGACGGTCCCTGCTCAAAGGAGCTTACAATCTAAAGGACGAAATGTGAAGTTCGGGCAGTCTAGATTTCTTGAATAGATGAATAATGGTTAGGTGCCGAAAGCGACATTGAAGAGGTGGGCTTTAAGCAGAGATTTGAAGATGGGCTGGGAGGGGGCCTGGCGTATGGGCTCGGGGAGTTTGTTCCATGCGTGGGGTGAGGCGAGGCAGAAAGGGCGGAGCCTGGAGTTGGCGGTGGAGGAGAAGGGTACTGAGAGGAGGGATTTGTCCTGTGAGCGGAGGTTTCGGGTAGGAACGTAAGGGGAGATGAGGGTTGAGAGATAGGGAGGGGCTGCAGATCGAGTACATTTGTAGGTTAGTAGCAGAAGCTTGAACTGTATGCGGTACCTGATCGGAAGCCAGTGAAGTGACTTGAGGAGAGGGGTGATATGAGTGTATTGGTCCAGGCGGAAGATAAGACGTGCAGCAGAGTTCTGAACGGACTGAAGGGGGGGATAGGTGGCTAAGTGGGAGACCAGTGAGGAGTAGGTTGCAGTAGTCAAGGCGAGAGGTAACGAGAGAGTGGATGAGAGTACGGGCGGTGTGCTCAGAGAGGAAAGGGCGGATTTTGCTAACGTTATAGAGAGAAGGATTTCCTGCTGAACTTCATAGCACAGCACATGGCAGCCAGTCCTCAGACGGTGTGAGGCTAACGCTTGCTTCCTCAGTAACTGGTTTTGCCATCAGCTACACATTGCGGGGGGGGGGTCCACCCTGTCCAACACCATTCAGACATACTGTGAGCAGGTTTTGCAGGGCAAAGGTTTAGAAGCAGGCACTGCTTCTACCATCTGTTCGGAGGTATCAATCTCTGCTGAGCTCTGGATAAGATGAACCTCAGGTTGGGGGGAAAGGATGATGCTTTTCAAACTGGGAAAAATCTGTCAAATGTCTGTCTCAGAAGAAACCGCTGAGATCTGGCAGAAGGGAGCGATTTCCCTTGGATTTCAGCTCTGTTGGATCCTCTCTCATGTGCCGATCCAAGGAGAGGCCTGTTAGTGTTAATCTCTCTGTAGCTGTAGGAATGATTTATTCCTTTCCTCTCGAAAGTTAACTGGATCTTCCTGAAGGAGGAGTGAAGTTTCTGTGGTGGATGCAGGATAATATGGGCAGAGACCTGGCACATTTAATGCAGTTACAGAAATTTTACAGTGCACCATAAAGAATTATTTGTTTCCCAATCATTCCTCTCTGTCTGCATGTTTTATCTTTTGCCTTTCATTAATTTTATTTCTCCATTTCAGCTTTTCTATTTTATTTGGGCCTAATATGAGGGGTGAATATTCAAAGGAGGAGTGGCCTAGTGGTTAGGGTGGTGGACTTTGGACCTGAGGAACTGAGTTCGATTCCCGGCACAGGCAGCTCCTTGTGACTCTGGGCAAGTCACTTAACCCTCCATTGCCCCGTGTAAGCCACATTGAGCATGCCATGAGTGGGAAAGCGCAGGGTACAAATGTAACAAAAATAAAATAGATACTATTGGAGATTCTACATGGAATGTTGCTACTATTGGACATTCTACATGGAATGTTGCTATTCCACTAGCAACATTCCATGTAGAAGGCTGCGCAGGCTTCTGTTTCTGTGAGTCTGACGTCCTGCACGTATGTGCAGGACGTCAGACTCACAGAAGCAGAAGCCTGCGCGGCCACATTGGTGATCCGCAAGGGCCGACTTCTACATGGAATGTTGTTAGTAGAATCTCAAATAGTAGCAACAGTGGAGGAGTGGCCTAGTGGTTAGGGTGGTGGACTTTGATCCTGGGGAACTGAGTTTGATTCCCACTTCAGGCACAGGCAGCTCCTTGTGACTCTGGGCAAGTCACTTAACCCTCCATTGCTCCATGTAAGCTGCATTGAGCCTGCCATGAGTGGGAAAGCGCAGGGTACAAATGTAACAAAAAAAAAAAAGCCAATTAACCGGGTATCAGAGCCTCTTGCCCAGTGAACTGGCACCGAGTGGGCCCTGAGGGACTTACCTGAACAGAGCCACAATCTATCCTCTTTAACCACCAAAGCCAAAACTGGCTGCTGTATAGGTGGTTTGGGTCAGAGTCAGCATTTAACTGGTAAGTTGCCAATATTCAACTGTTAACCAGCCAAATAGGACTCCATAAATAGCAGTCATACTTGTGGTCTAATGTAGATAGTTCCAGTTTAACTTAACCAGTTAAGGACTGAATATCTTCCTGATGGCCCAAATGGCCCTCTTGCAACTCCTGCCCCTCTCACCCTGCCCCTCAAAACCCTTTGTGGCCCAAGTGGGCTCCCTGGACTCGTTCTAAACTCCCAGACCACAACCTACACTTCTAAAGTTGAGAGGCAGGAACTTTGCCCACATACCCCTGTGTCCAGTTGCGACATTTTGTAAAATGCTGGCCCCTGACCCCTAGTGGTCCATTAGGAAGCACCACTGTGAGTCAGTCTATCAAATAATGGAATCAGTCCTTTATTGGTACATCCCAACAAACACTAGCGGTCAGGTACCATCATTTTGGAAGCTGGTGACATGAACAGGGATCCTTCTGGACATCCCCTTAGACCAAGCAGATGTAATCGGTTGGGGTGGGGGTGGCCTGGTCCACTACTAGAGGCTTTTTGGTTGAGGACCTTCCTCTGATGGGTGCCCAAGACCATATATCCCCAGCAGATTGGGAGGGGGGATCTGGGAGAGGTGGGTTGAAAGCATCTGGGGAGGAGGGATCAAGAGCCAAAGCAGGACTTCTGGGCTTTGATTTAGTCACTGCCCTTTGGATACCTATATGCATTGATGGCAGACGTTTGGGCAGCCCAATGGGAGACATCTAAAGGTCAACTTCCACCCCTCCCCACACTAACTGGGATCTGAGCTGGGCACCATCTGGGCCAGCAGAGGCATAGTGCCATGGATGGGGCAGTCCTGTGAGCATAAAGGAGATCATAGCTGCCTCAGGCGGTGCCTATGAGAGAGGATGGAACAGGCAGCATCTTCCCTCACAGGCAACACCTAGAGCAGCTATGATCTCCCTTATGCTCTGAGGTCTGTCCCGCCCACAACACTGTGCCTCTGTTGGCCCAGATGGACCCCAGCTTATATCCCCATCAGTGCGGGTAAGGGGGTGAAAGGACTTTTCAATGACGCCCATTTGGATATCCAAAAGTCATGGGCACTCAAAGGTCACGGTTCCTCTAGAGCTCACTGGGCCTCGGATGTTTGACGTATCTTCATTATTGTTGGGCACTGGCAGGAACATTTGTACTTGCAGTACAGGAAGTGGACGCAGATTACTGCAGTGGTGTGTAGGTTTTTCTGAGAGCGCACATGTTTTTTTGCATGTGTTTCCCTCCCCAACCATCCAGTCATTCCTCCCTTCTCCCCCTAATCTAATCTAAATTGACATTTATAACCCAACATAAACACCTACACCCCTCCCCCCCCCCCACAACACAGCAAATCCAAGCTCGAAATGGACACTTCATAACCTTCCTCTCCTCGACCCCATTGTACCTGAAGCATGTGTACCTTATCCGACCACAATATCACATTGTAACTGCTCCTACCGGATTGGCGAATGCCTTTACAGTACTATGTAAGCCACATTGAGCCTGCAAATAGATGGAAAAATGTGGGATACAAATGCAATAAATAAATAGCTAACTCTCTATGACTGTCCAAAGTGGTGTACACTTAATTTTGTTTATCAAAATATTCCATAACTATCCTACTGTACAAAATTCAAATAGCAAGCAACTCATTCAATTTAATTTAGACTACTACTTGAAATGGATCCTCCGCCTTGGATAGAAGGAAAGGCGTGTGACACTGCATACTGTGTCTGCTTCCTCCTGCAACCCAGGCTAGGCTGACGTCTTGGGACCGCATAGTCCTGTGTGGCTCAAAGCATCATTAGCCCAGGTGGCAAGAGGAGGCAGGCCAACTCCAGAACCCTCCTGCTTTCCTCTCTCTCACCTTCTCTCCTCTAGTCTCCTTCAGCTGAATGCACTTCTGGATTTCTCCTGCCACTGTCACCCCCAAAACCTACAAGTCTGTGCAGTAAGTCTTCTACACCTGACATATTGCAAAGCAACAAACCTCAACAGAAGAGGGAAATGCAAACATAGTAACATAGTAGATGACAGCAGAAAAAGACCTGTACAGTCCATCCAGTCTGCCCAACAAGACAACTCATATGTGCTAATTTTGTGTATACCCTACTTTGATTTGTACCTGTGCTCTTCAGGGCACAGACCATATAAGTCTGCCCAGCACTATCCCCGCCTCCCAACCACCAGCCCCGCTTCCCGATATAGACAATATATCTACTACTACTACTATGAATCACTCCTATAGCGCTACCAGTCGTATATAGCGCTTTACAATTGAACATGAAGGAAAGGCAGTCCCTGCTCAAAAGAGCTTACAATCTAAATCAGAACAAACAGACAGGACCAAAAAGGAGAAGGGAAGGACAGACAGAAGGACATATCTGATATACAAACAATGACTGCCTATTGCCTGTGCAAATATTCCCTCTTTCTGTCTGGCTTTTGCCTCTTCTGTGCTCTCTGTCATGACATGGGGGGTTCACAATCACTGGGGCCCCTGAAGCTGACTCACCCATCCAGAAATTCCCTTCATGACCCGCTTCCTTTCCTGAAACCCTTTGCAATCATGATACTGGAATTTACCATTAAAAAAAAAAATCCTTAAATTCAAAAGCAAAAGAAACCATTTGGTAGAGATCTCTTTGTGTCAGCCAGATTCCCAGATAGTTCACTAACACAGTCTACTACGTACATTACACTTGCTGGGCTCGTTATAAGCTACTGGATAACCATGACAACATGCGTTCTCCGGTCTCTGCATTCTGTCTGTCTGTACATATATCCTCCCACGCCTGTTTGTAGATTTGTCTGGCACTGTCTCTCTCTCTCTCTCATTGTTTTTGTTTGTTTTTTGTTACATTTGTACCCTGCGCTTCCCCACTCATGACAGACCCAATGGGGCTTACATATTGTATACAGGTACTTATTTGTACCTGGGGCAATGGAGGGTTAAGTGACTTGCCCAGAATCACAAGGAGCTGCCTGTGCCTGAAGTGGGAATTGAACTCAGTTCCTCAGTTCCCCAGGACCAAAGTCCACCACCCTAACCACTAGGCCACTCCTCCACTGTTGCTACTATTTGAGATTCTACATGGAATGTTGCTATTCCAACATTCCATGTAAAAGTCGGCCCTTGCAGATCACCAATGTGGCCGCGCAGGCTTCTACAAGGAATGTTGCTAGTGGAATAGCAACATTCCATGTAGAATCTCCAATAGTAGCAACATTCCATGTAGAATCTCCAATAGTATCTATTTTATTTTTGTTACATTTGTACCCTGCGCTTTCCCACTCATGGCAGGCTCAATGTGGCTTACATGGGGCAATGGAGGGTTAAGTGACTTGCCCAGAGTCACAAGGAGCTGCCTGTGCCTGAAGTGGGAATCCAACTCAGTTCCTCGGGACCAAAGTCCACCACCCTAACCACTAGGCCACTCCTCCACTGTTGCTACTATTTGAGATTCTACATGGAATGTTGCTATTCCACTAGCAACATTCCATGTAGAAGTCGGCCCTTGCAGATCACCAATGTGGCTGTGCAGGCTTCTGCTTCTGTGAGTCTGACGTCCATTTGGATACAGAAAGTGAAAGTGCCTTGATGCTTTGTAGCTTTTACTATATGAGACGTGGAGTAAGGAATAATATATTGTAGAGGAATATATTCGAGTTATTCCCCAAGTTTTCCACGTCATCACTGTGACCCCTGACGCAGGTGCTAGTCACCGAAACACGGCCCGTGTCGGTCTTTTTGTCAAGGCTCATTCATTAAAGAACTGTGTTCCATTTTTAAAGGCCCGTGGTTCTGTTTTTTTTGTTTGAATTTGGTTTTGGAAATACCTTTTACCATTGTACAACCTACACTATAAGACTCCTGAGGCAGGCACTTTGGCACCGAAACACAGCAGCTGTGTCGAGTCTTTTGAGTCATTTGATGATTTTGAATAAAGATCATATTTTTGAGTAAGCATCTCCCTTGGTCTTTTTGGAACAGCCTGTCTCGATCCCCTCCTTAACATATAGTGAAATCCCCCCTCCAATATGATCCACTCTATCATTGCGATATAATTTGTACCCTGATAACGCAGTGTCCCATTGATTGTCCTCCTTCCACCAGGTCTCTGAGATGCCTTTTATACAGTATCTACCTCATCATTTAGTGCTATATATTCCAATTCTCACATCTTATTCTTTAGGCTTCTAGCATTTGTATACAGACACTTCAAAGTGTGAACATTCCTTGCATCTACAAGCTTCTTTGAAATTGACAGGGATAATTTGTAAGCTTAGCTCTATTCTATCCCTAAACACTCCTGGCTTTCTTTCACTTTTGTTAAAACCTCTCTATTGGGATTCCCTAAATGTCCTGTTATAATAGTATCCTTCAAGGATACCTCACTTCGAACCATGTGCTCCTAAGTGACTGTCAGCTTCCTTCCCTATTCTAGTTTAAAAGCTACTCTCTCTCCTTTTTAAACGTTAGCGCCAGCAGCCTAGTTCCATCCTGGTTAAGGTAGAGTCCATCCTTTCGGAAACAGGTTCCCCGTTCCCCAGAATGTGCCCAGTTCCTAACAAATCTAAATCCCTCATCCCTACACCATCGTCTCAACCACACATTGAGACTTTGGAACTCTGCCTGCCTCTTGGGTCCTGTGTGTAGAATGGGGAACACTTCTGAAAATGGTACGCTGGAGAATCTGGATTTCAGCTTTCTACCTAACAGCCTACATTTGGCTTCCAGAACTTCCCTCCCACATTTTTCTATGTTGTTAGTACCCACATATGCCAAAACAACCAATCCTCCTCAACACTATCTAAAATCTTATCTAGGTGACTCGTGAGGTCCACCACCTTCGCACCAGGTAGGCAAGTAACCAAGCGATCTTCACGTCCACCACCTACTCAGCTGTCTACATTCCTAATGATTGAATCTCCAACTAATATGGCTATCCTAACCCTTGGAGACACATAAGAACATAAGAGTAGCCATACTGGGTCATAACAATGGTCCATCTAGCCCAGTATCCTGTTTTCCAAACAGTGGCCAAGCCAGGTCACAAGTACCTGGTAGAAGCCCAAATCGTGGCAACACTCCATACTACAAATCCCAGCATTTGCTTCCTATGTCTGTCTCAATAGCAGACTATGGACTTTTCCTCCAGGAATTTGTCCAAACCTTTTTTAAACCCAGATATGCTAACTACTGCTACCACCTCCTCCGGCAAAGAGTTCCAGAGCTTAACTATTCATTGAGTGAAAAAATATTTGTTTTAAAAGTATTTCCATGTAACTTCCTCGAGTGTCCTCTAGTCTTTGTACTTTTGGAATGAGTAAAATATCGATTTACTTCTACTCGTTCTACTCCACTCAGGATTTTGTAGACCACAATCATATCTCCCCTTATCTGTCTCTTTTCCAAGCTGAAGAGCCCTAACCTCTTTAGCTTTTGCTCATATGAGAGGAATTTCATCCCCTTTATCATTTTAGTTGCTCTTCTTTAAGCCTTTTCTAACTCCACTATATCTTTTTTGAGATACGGTGACCAGAACTGAATGCAATACTTAAGGTACGGACTCACCATGGAGCGATACAAAGGCATTGTAGTATTTTCTGTCTTATTCACCATCTCTTTCCTAATAATTTCTAGCATCCTGTTTGCTTTTTTGGCTGCCGCAGCACACTGAGCAGAAGATTTCAGCGTAATATCTATGACACCCAGATCTTTTTCTTGATCGCTGACTCCCAAGGTGGATCCTAGCATAAGGTAACTATGATTCAGATTATTCTTTCCAATGTGCATCACCTTGCATTTGTCCACATTAAATTTCATCTGCCATTTGGATGCCTAGTCTTCCAATTTCCTAAGGTCTTCCTGCAATACTTCACAGTCCGCATGTGTTTTAACAATCTTGAATAGTTTTGTTTCATCTGCAAATTTGATCACCTCACTCATCGTTCTGATTTGCATAACATTTATAAATATGTTAAGTAGTACCGGTCCCAATAGAGATTACTGTGGCACTCCACTGTTCACCCTCCTTCATTGAGAGAAATGACCATTTAGCCCTACCCTCTGTTTTCTGTCCAATAACCAATTCCTAATCCACACCAGGACCTTGCCTTCTATCCCATGACTCTTTAATTTTCTAAGGAGTCTCTTGTGAGGAACGTTATCAAAAGCTTTCTGAAAATCTAGATACACTACATCAACTGGCTCACCTTTATCTACATGTTTATTCACGCCTTCAAAGAAATGAAGCAAATTGGTGAGGCGAGACTGGTTTAATGGGAAAGAGGCAACTTCCTTCCATGTTGACTCTTTCCCATTAAACCATGTTTATCTACGTGTTCTATAATTTTATTCTTTATAATTGTTTCCACTATTTTGCCCAGCACCGACGTCAGGCTTACCTCTCACACATCCTTGGTGTGAGAGGATTTTGTATCCCCTGGACGGATCACTTCTTGCCTCTCCAAGGTGATGTTCTCCCTTCACGTGCCAGTTCTGTGGGTACAGTGTGTCCTGAGCACCAGAAAAGTGAGCACACTTCTTTACTGTGTCCATTGAGGTATAATGAGACAGGAAAGGAGTGGAGGAGAGAGAATTGATAAAGACAGAGGAACGCTGATGTCTAGAAAAAGGCTTGAAGTGTGAAATAAGCTCCAACCCCCCACCTTTTCCTGTTTTCATGCTCTGGGTGTCCACAGGAGATGCCAGCTTTCATAATTTGTTCTTCATCTCAGAGGCTCCATCTAGCCCCAGCTTGTTCTCATTCTTTGGAGGGTTTAATAGTTTTCAGGTGCTTCCTCGGCCCCTCCTGCTGATCCCCTCCAGCTGCCCTGCCTCTTCCCTTCCTTCTGCGAGAGCCTTGCTCCCAACCTTCAAATTCTTCCCATTCATAGAAAAAGAGAAAAATGAAGGTAGATAAAGTCCATATGGCCTTTCCAGTCTGCCCATCCATACTGGGGATTTCAACTTGCATAGGTAAGATAAGATGTATGAGGAAAATTACTGCTTAAGACAGGTCATAAAGTGCAGTGTGCAAGGGAGTTTTCTACCCTCATCTTTTCCTCTAAAGTGCCAAACACATCTTTATGAGAGCAATAGGAAAATGCAGGCCCGGCTTTGTATCCGAGTGCTCATGGTGACCGTGTCTGTATTTTGTAGCAGAATGAGAGCAAACTGGCATGAAAACTGGGTTAAAATATCCTAGTGGTGCAAAATCGTGGCAACATTCCATACTACAAATCCCAGGGCAAAGCAGTTGCTTCCCATGTCTGTCTCAATTGCAGACTATGGACTTTTCTTCCAGGAATTTGTCCAAATCTTTTTTAAACCCAGATACACTAACCAGCTTATTTTCGAAAGAGAAGGCTGGCCATCTTCCGACACAAATCGGGAGATGACTGGCCATCTCGTTTCGAAAATACGGTCGGCCCCGCCCCTTCACGACGCTGTTCTCAGAGATGGGCGCCCTTAGAGATGGGCGTTCCCGTTCAAAAATGCCCCTCTAACTGCTGTTCCCACATCCTCCAGCAAGGAGTTCCAGAGCTTAACTATTTGTTGAGTTAAAAAATACTTCCTCCTATTTGTTTTAAAAGTATTTCCATGTAACGTCCTTGAGTGTCTCCTAGTCTTTGTACTTTTGGAACAAGTAAAAATCGGGAAAGCTGACATGCAAGTGCATAGGAATGCATCATCAGGCATGCGTTAACATGCTCGGACATTCTGGCATACAGAACACATCCAAACACTGTCCGAAATGTGCACTTAAACATACATAGTTGCACATTCCCTATGAGGAAAGGCTGAGAAGGTTAGGGCTCTTCAGCTTGGAGAAAAGGTGGCTGAGAGGTGATATGATAGAAGTCTACAAGATAATGAGCGGATTAGAGCGGACAGATGTGAAGCGTTTGTTTACACTTTCAAACAACAACAAAACCAGGGGACACAAGATGAAGCTAGAATATGGTAGATTTAAAACAAACAGGAGAAAGTTTTTCTTTACTCAGCATGTAGTTGGACTCTAGAACTCGTTGCCGGAGAATGTAGTGACAGCAGTTGGCCTTACAGAGTTTAAAGGGGGTTTGGACAGATTCCTGAGGGAAAAGCCCATTGAACATTATTAAGAATTACGTTTTTTGAGGGGAGGGGGGTTGCCGGGTTCTTGAAGCCTGGATTGGCCACTGTCGGAGACAGGATGCTGGGCTTGATGGACCCTTGGTCTTTTCCCGGTATGGCGGTGCTTATGTAAGGCACACAGAAGCTCTCAGACACATAAGCACACTCACCAACATACAGAGTGTCCAGAAAGAAAGGGAGCCCCAACATATTTCTAAATAACCCCCAAACAACCTACTGCAGCAGAAAGTTCTGCCTGACATTCGAGACATTTCTGACTACTTTAGTTTTCAACAGGATGAAGCTCCAGCGCATCGAGTTCGCAAAACAACTGAGCTCTTAATCAATGAAACCCCAGAATTCTTTGAGCCAACAGCTCAGTGGCGTTGAAGACTTCACGAATGTGTCAAGGTTGAAGGACGACACTTTGAGCACAAATGATGAATTAACTAAGAAAAAGAACATTAGACTAATGTATTTTCAAAGGTCATACTAAATGTTTATAAACAATTGTAAAGTATTTTGAAACTTTGTAAGGGGTTCCGTTTTTTCTGGACACTCGATACTTACATAGACATATATCTATGCTTGCAGGTGCAGACACTCAAACACATGTAAATATACCCGCAGACACATTTATTCACAGGCTTACAGCCGCTGCTGCTCTTGGGATCTGTGATTTCACACTGTTCTCAGCTCTAGCTTGAATTGTCCACTAAAAGAAGGGTGTGAACCGTCGGTTCTGAAAGATCCATGGAAATAAGGACCAACAAAGAAGTTGCGTTCAGATCTCTTTAATGAACCAAACATGCTTGTGAAAAGCTTTCAGGAGTTGTGCTGCCTTCATTGGGTCAATGCAGAATGAGCTAAAAATGATTATATTGAATAACAAACAATCCCACAGTTTAGGTAGGGGTGTGCGTTTGTGAGCACGCATTCAATTCTTATGGGCACCTTGAAAGTGTTCACAAATTGCTTGGCCAATGGTGGGCACCATCCTTCTTGCTCCAGGTCCTTGCTTGTCCTGAGCCATGTTATCAACGTCATCAGTGTGGCCCAAAGTCCTTACCGACCATTGGAGCCAGCGGTGGGAACTGTCCATCTTGCTCCATTTCTTTTCCTGTCTTGAGCCATTTGTACGGCACATTGGGTGTCCAGTCCAATCATGAAGTCCTGAGGATCATTTTGCGGACCTCAGGTTGCTTCGACCTTCGTAGTTAAGCAAGTGCCTCACAATTCTATAACTGGGTGCCTGAGTTTAAGCACCGCCTGTATGCGTGAATGTACAGAGTACTGCACTTTAGTGGGTAAGGGTACACTTACACTTGTAAGAGGCAACAAGTCACCTAAGCGTTATTCTGTATGGGTGCACACGAATGGCAAAGTGCATTAATGCATGGGGACATTTATATGGGCGGAGTATGGGAAGGGCGTGGCCGGTGCTATCACATATAGGAACCTGTATTTCCAACACGTCTACAGCTGGTGTATCCGTGGCTGTCTAAATGTTGGGCACACTGATACTGGTTTAATCCAGTCTTTTATGATGTAATCTGGGCACCAAGACGATGCCATGGAATAGGGATGTCTTTATGCAACGGTCCCCTATACTTCAGTTGGGTGATTTCACACACAAAGACCAGGGCTACTGGACAAAGACCACAGCCTTTGTCCTACGTTTCAAAAGGAAACTATGTGTAGAGCTTTGCCCTGGTTTGAGGCATTTCACAGGCAGTTCCTCCTGCTTTATCTGCATTTTTCTTATCAGAATGCATTCTTTCCAGAAAGAAAATACAAACAGACGTCCTGTACCCTTTTTACTCCCTCCTCTTTAATTCCCTTACCTCTTAGTTGTTCTGTCTGTTTGTCTGTCCTATTTAGATTGTGAGCTCTTTGAGCAGGGACTGTCTTTTCATGTTTGGTGTACAGTGCTGCGTGTGCCTTGTAGCGCTATAGAAGTGATAAGTAGTAGTAGTAATGTAGAAGCCTGCCCTTGCAGATCAGCAACGCGGCTGCACAGGCTTCTGTTTCTGTGAGTCTGACGTCCTGCATGTACCTGCGCGGCTACGTTGCTGTTCTGCAAGGACAGGCTTCTACATGGAATGTTGCTAGTGGAGGAGTAGCCTAGTGGTTAGTGCAGTGGAACATGGGATGTTGTTACTATTTGAGATTCTGGAATGTTGCTATTTCTTGAGATTTGACATGGAATGTTGCTACTATTGGAGATTCTGTTGCTACTATTTAAGATTCTCTATGGAATGTTGCTACTATTGGAGATTCTGTTGCTACTGTTTGAGATTCTACATGGAATGTTGCTATTCCACTAGCAACATTCCATATTTAGATTGTGAGCTCTTTGAGCAGGGACTGTCTTTTCATGTATGGTGTACAGCGCTGTGTATGCCTTGTAGTGCTATAGAAGTGATAAGTAGTAGTAGTAATGTAGAAACCTGCCCTTGCAGATCAGCAACACGGCTGCGCAGGCTTCTGTTTCTGTGAGTCTGACGTCCTGAACGTACGCGGCTGCGTTGCTGATCTGCAAGGGCAGGCTTCTACATGGAATGTTGCTAGTGGAGGAGTAGCCTAGTGGTTAGTGCAGTGGAACATGGGATGTTGTTACTATTTGAGATTCTGGAATGTTGCTATTTCTTGAGATTCGACATGGAATGTTGCTATTCCACTAGCAACATTCCATGTAGAAGCCTGCTCTTGCAGATCAGCAATGCAGCCGCGTACGTGCAGGACGTCAGACTCGCAGAAACAGAAGCCTGTGCGGCCACATTGGTGATCTGCAAGGGCAGGCTTCTACATGGAATGTTGCTAGTGGAGGAGTAGCCTAGTGGTTAGTGCAGCGGAACTGGGGAACTGGGTTTGATTCCCACTGCAGCTCCTTCTGACTCTGGGCAAGTCACTTAACCCTCCATTGCCCCTGGTACAAAACAAGTACCTGAATATATGTAAACCGCTTTGAGTGTAGTTGCAAAAACCTCAGAAAGGCAGTATGTCAAGTCCCCGTTCCCTTTCCCTATTTGAGGTTCTAAATGGAATGTTGCTACTGTCTGAGATTCTACATGGAATGTTGCTACTATTTGAGATTCTGGAATGTTGCTATTACTTGAGATTCTAGATGGAATGTTGCTACTATTGGAGATTCTGTTGCTACTATTTGAGATTCTACATGGAATGTTGCTATTCCACTAGCAACATTCCATATTTAGAGTGTGAGCTCTTTGAGCAGGGACTGTCTTTTCATGTATGGTCTACAGTGCTGCGTATGCCTTGTAGCGCTATAGAAGTGATAAGTATTAGTAGTAAAAGCACTTGAGGAATTGGACTCAGTGAAAGGATGGGAGGGGGGAAGAATGGAACCCCTGGATATGGCTCTACTGGCATCCTAAAATTACTGTGATTAACCCTCTAGCAACATATATCTCTGTACAGTAATTAACCAGTAAAGGGACAAACAAAGCAAATGTAAAAAAACCTCTGCTACAGTCGGCCATCGAGAGAGGGCACCAAGCCACCAGCGACTGCTGGGCTTTTCCTCCCATTCCATCCACCCCCCTTGTAGTTTCCGCTCTTTTGAGGTAGTTGATGCACTGGAACAAAACCAAACCTGGACCAGCCTGTCTCCTGCTGAACTGGATCCATCTGGTGACCCTACCTGAGCTCTAAGAGTTGCCAGATAATGAGCTTTCCCTTTTTTCCTCATGTGTTAATGAGGTGCTGTGACTGGGGGGGGGGGGGGGGGGGGGAGGGGGTTGGCTCATTTACTGCATCCCCAGGTGACAGCACGTTGGCATTCACTCTTCCCTGCGCTGGGGAGCCCTTAGAGAAAGGAGGCCTGGCCCTAGAGAGAGAACATTCTCAGACTATGTGCAACCAACATCACCACTTAATTAAAAGCTGACAAGAAGATTAACACAGAGAAGGTAGTTTTAATTAACGCAGTATTGCCTTTGATTTTACAAATGGTTGCAATGTGCGAGACGTCCACACGTATCAAAAGAGGAAATAAAAAGCAGAAAGGGGTGAGGGTGGTAGGGGGTAAGACAGGGAAAAACTCAAAGAACTGGGAGCAAAGCTATTTGCAAGGTTTATTCCTTGGTCCCCCTTCCCTGTAAGTGATTCTCTCCTTTAATAGGAAAAGTCCCACTGGGCCTATTACAGACCGGAGGACTTTACATTTTTCTCTGTATAAGAGGATATAGGTGTCCTATAGGTGTCCTTTTTACAAAGCCGCGCTGAAAAATGGCTTGCGGTAGTGTAGGCTTGGGTTTTGGGCGCACGCTGATCCGTTTTTTAGCGCGGCTGTAAAAAAGGCCTCTTTTTTTTTTCTGGAAGATGGATGTCCATCTTGTTTTGAAAATACGGGTTTCCCCGCCCCTAGATCGGGATGTTTTGCGAGGACGTCCAAATCAAAACATGGACGACCCTTTCAAAAATGCCCCTCTATACTGTCAATGGTGGCTAGACCTCATATATAGATGGGGGATGGGGTAGTGGGGGGGGGGAAGGGTTGGGATAGTAAAGATGGGGAGAGATGCTGGGCCTACAAAGGGAGAGAAATGCTGTATCTTTGGGAGGGGGCAGGGGAGAGATGCTGGCCCTGGTTGGGGGATGCAGAGACAAGAAAAAAGAAGAGGAGAAACTGGATATAGAGAGGCACATCAACACAGGTGGAGGGACAGGTACATGGACATAGAAGGAATGACGGTAGACATATTGGCAGAGAAAAATGATCAAATAGACAGGAGACCCTGGAAAGATCAGAAAATTGATAGGACAAGGAGGGGGGGGAGGGAACAGAATAGAATATGGATGGCACTAAGGGTAGGGGGAGAATATGAACAGAGTAAATTTGCCTAAATTTTAGTCGTAAGGACAGAGCATGAGCATAGTCTATAAACTACAGCTAACTTTATAGAATCACGCTAACTGCTAATGGTACCCAATTCTTAAGGCACCATATAAAAGTAGCACATATCAGTTTATCTTGTTGGGCAGACTGGATGGGCCATGCTGGTCTTTTTCTGCCGTCATCTATTATGTTACTATGTATATATAGAATTTCCCCCTAAGTCCATTTCTAACAGGTCCCTAAAATAGGACTTTTTCTTTTTGGTAGGTCCGGCGCTAAGTTTTCCTCTAGCTTACAAGACCTGCAAAAAATATGAATACAGGAGTACTTAGCATCTCCTATTTACGAGGTGTTCCTGCGTTGTCAGCCTTAACCAATTAACATGTGCTAATGTGAATGCAGTAGCTGGATAATGCGTCCATGCATTACTCACCCAAAATACACCCCCCCCCCCCCCTCAGGAGAAAAGTTTTTAAAAAATAAATAGCGCACCATTAGCGTGCATGGACAAGCCAATTTCTGCGAAATGGTTTCACGGGTTCTGCAGTGAGCCTTCTCTCCTGCATGAAACGCACATTAGCGCTTAACACAGCTTAATTCTAAGATCTGTGAAAACGAATGTGTGAAATGAACCAACTCTGAATATTGGGGGAACCCCCCCCCCTTCAAAAAGGCTGGAAATGAATCAATAATGTTTGTCCCGTGCACATCTCGAACGGTAATCCTCCTGGTGCAAGTGCTGAGGTGCATCAGGAGTTTCAACAGCAATAACAACTTTTATCTCAAAGAACTTTCTCGAGCATACAGATCCTTTCTCGGGGCTGGATTTATGCCTATCGTGGTCTCTATGCTGTAACAGGTCACATTGATTTGGAATCACATTTACAGTCACTACAAATGATCAATCCCAATGTTTTCCAAAAATATCTCTACATGTAACCTATACAAGACGTCTCATGAATCTCCTGATCTGTTACCCTGGTGATCGCAGAACACAAATGCAGCAGGTTTCTCCTCTGCTTGAGAGGAATTACCAAGCTGATATGTTCGTGCAGGGAAGAAAATGGTTGTACAGAATTCATCCCTACACAAAGGAGTGACACTTCACAGCACTCTAGGGAATAACGACAGACCCCCACGTCATGCCTTATCAATTAACAACATAAGAATAGCCATACTGGGTCAGACCAGTGGTCCACCTAGCCCAGTATCTTGTTTCCAACAGTGGCCAATCCAGGTCACAAGTACCTGGCAGAAACCCAAATAGTAGCGACATTCCAGAACCCCAAAGAGCAACAAGATTCCGGAATCCCAAATAGTAGCAACATTCCAGAACCCAAAGAGCAACACGATTCCAGAATTCCAAATAGTAGCAACATTCCATGCTACCAATCCCAGGACAAGCAGCGGCTTCTCCATGTGTCTCAATAGCAGACTATGGACTTTCCACCCAAGGAACTTGTGCAAACCTTTTTTAAACCCAGGCACGCTAACCACTGCTACCACATTCTCTAGCAGCAAGTTGTAGAACTTAACTATTCTTTAAGTGAAAAAATATTTCCTCCTATTTGTTTTAAAAGTATTCCCATGTAACTTCCTTGAGTGACTCCTAGTATTAATATAAAAGCACTCATGCTTTCAATCCACTTCCCTCTATTGAAGGTCTCAAGAAATGATCCACTTTTACAGTTGGC